>NW_024426552.1:22675979-22731309 GCF_017311325.1 Ursus maritimus
GGGGGAATGGGATAGACCGGTGATGGGTAGTAAGGAGGGCACGTATTGCATGGTGCACTGGGTGTTATACACAACTAATGAATCATCGAGCCTTACATCGAAAACCGGGGATGTACTGTATGGTGACTAACATAATATAATAAAAAATCATTATTAAAAAAAAAAAAAAGCCTTATGAGCTTAAATCCAAAGATACTGAATGTCGAATGCTAAGTAGTGGTTAGCAACAGAATATGGAATTTGAGACTGTTAATGTGATGAATTAAATCTATGGTGGCATTAGAACTCTTTCAAAGGCTATGTTTGCAGGACACTATTCTATATATTAATTAATATCAAGTAAAAAATCAAAATAATTATGTATATATGAATAATGGAATTTCTATCAAAAATCTGTGTTACTAAATTTGTTTTTATCAGTTTAAAGAACATGGTTGTGTGAATATGAAATCTGGTAGTTGTCCAATTACACATTATAAAGTAAATCTACAAAGTAATTCCTTTGAATAATATAGATTCTGAATTTGAAGGGTTATTTTGCTTTATGAGCCACAGTGATAGAAAGCATAGTCCTGATCACTGGATGACTATACGATTGCTTTAATGATTGGAAGTTTTCCTTTTCTGCCTCTTGTTGTGATTGGCTTGCTCTAAGATCTCCTATAGCTTGGTTTATTGGAAGTCTCCATAGTTCTCTCTGGAGAATGGAATAATTCCTTATTCTCCATCTTTCCCTAACTTTAATGTCCATCTTTCCCCTAACTTTAATCACCTGAAATTCACAAGGTGTGGCCCATAAAATGCTGTAGTGTAACTATGACATAGGTTAACAACCTTAGCAAAGGCAATGACTTATGCTAACCCAGATGTAGCTATTAATCTTCTTATAGCTATGGTAAAAATGCTGAATACATCTGTGATCCTAGAGTAAGTGTATGTGCATATATTTATGTTTTCACGTGACTGTATGCAAGAGAGGTAAGAGCTCAAAGTTATTTGAGTCCCAGGATGAAGAAATGAAATACAGTTGATTCTTGTTATCTACAGTAGTTGTGTTCTGTAAAGTCACCAAGAACACTGAATTAGTGAATACTAAATCCTTATTCCTAGGGGAAATGCGGGGCTGGGTTTTTGGAAGACTCTGGTCAAAACATGTTATCATTCCATCAATACATAACCTTGTTTCATGTGAGTTGATCTTTAAAGATACCTTATTTAATACATATTGTTGATTCATTAACATTGAACTCACAGCCAACATGTTAACTCATGCTTAGTGAAGCTTACCTAAACATACTTATTTTCTCTGTAGGTATATCCTAGTTTATTGCATTTAGGAAAAGTACACAGTGCCTTAGCACTACACTTAGAAGCCATCTTAGACAGCTGGAATCACCATCAACAAAAACAGAAGACAGAAACACACAAAAATGTGACACTAATTATAACGCAAAAGGGGCATGTTTGCAATATGAAAGCTGAAGCAAGGCGGCAGAGAATGGCCTTGTTTGACCCCAGCTGGGAATATGAACATCAGGTCACACAAATTTTTCACTGTTCTGTGCACATGGCATGTCCACAAATGACCACAAAACACTCCAAGTATTGAGTTAGGATTACAAATACATTTTAGCAAGTAGGCAAATTCACAGACACAATATGCTAATAATGGGAATGGACTGTTCGGTGCTGGAGAGTAGACACGTTTGTGAAAATAAAGCGCCACCATATAACAAGTTCCTGTTTTTATAGAGGAAACTGACATTTTTGAGGTAAAAACTTCCATCTTAGGCTTCAAGCTCAAGTTCAAGAAAATTATGACTATATGAGGCTGGGTTTCCAAATGTTTTGATTTGAAAAGTTTGGAGAACATTTGTTTTCTGCTATATAAGGAATATTGGACTAAGAATTAAAAAAAAATCTCCCCTTAATACTTATTTACCCTCAAATAAATCATGAAGTGGTTTTGAGGGATTTTTTTCCCTTAGCTGTGAATTGGGTAATAATACTTGTCTTGTCTGTATGTCCATCTCCTGATCATTCAAGACAAAGTCACTGACGGCCCATTACAAGTGAGCACAAATGAGTGGAATATGGCTCCCTAATTCTACCTATGTAAACTCACATCAGTCATAAATTCTACTATGGGACAGAAATTGGATGAAGTATGTTACACATCAGTTCAAAATATTTTGATTAAGCACCTATGTTATATTAGGCACTGTTAATTGCCGGTATGTACCAGTGAACAAAATAACCCTGGTCTGCTATCTTTGGGGAATAATAATTTATGGTACCCCATCAATTACTGTGTACAATAGCTGCTGGGCTTTGTACATAATTGTATGGGTCTACTCAGATTCCTCTAATGAACATTAGGAAAATTCTTTCATTTAAACAGAAATATCCACTGGATTGAAATATTTTGTGATTCAAAACATGGCAGTCATTTTTAAATCAGTTGAGGAAAGGAGATTCTAAGGTAACAATATTTCATCATTGAAGATGCCTATTAACATTATTGATATTGAAATACTGATCACTGAATGAGTATAGATATTTTAGTTCCACAAAATTTTCTAAATACAAATGACTGCTACAGATGACATAAAAAGTTTACCACATCTTTATAACTGCATGGAAAGTAAAAGAACTTCTTGTCTATATTTTTAATTTAAAATATAAAGAGGGTAAACTGATCAGGAAGGAAAATTCAACAACCTGCAAATTGTATACATACAATACACACAAAAATGAATAGATACAGATACAGATGTATATGTGTGTGCATATAGGAATTTAAGGTGCTTTTATGTTTATAGAGCATATTTTGGGGCTTTATAATATGTCAGTTAAGTTTTTCTCTTTTTATTGGTGTACAATTTACCAGGATTACTTAAACCAGAAGGCAGGAACATCTGTCTAACTTTTACAGTCAGATTCCATGATCAAAACTTTACCTCTTTCTCTGTTGATATATTTTGCTAAGCCATGAAACTTGGAATATGATTATTATATATAAACATATCACCATTATTCCATTATTGTTATTTAAAATGAAAATAGTCTGAGTGTTGGTCAATCTTATCATCATCTTATATAAATGTCAGAGTCCAAATGAGAGATTGTATGCTTGAAGAATTTTCCAACCAAGTACCACATTCAGTTTTGGTGGGCATGCATCAAGGAAATGTTCAGAATATTTGAGCATTTTTTTCAAAGGGGTCTTTAAATTTAACTGATAAACTCAGAAATCTAAAGGACATATGATTAAAATTTATAATATTCTATTGTGTGCTCTGGGATTAATATTACTTTAGGAAATGAAATGGTATTATATTTCACATTAAATAATTACATAAAGTTTAATGAAGATAAATTTACCTATCTATTCCTCTAACTATCCCAGCTCTATATTGATCTCATATTTAAACTTCTTTATTTACATAAAATGAAGAAAGATGTGCTACTATCAGAAAGGGGAGCCATATCATTTTCTCAGGAACTTACAGGTAATTTTAAATTAAAAAAATTAAATTTCAGAGAAGTCAAAAATGTTTTTTAAAAGCTAAGGATTAATATAAATGCTCTTATATACCTTCGATTTTTATGAATGAGCTTATACTTAATTTGATAAAAGTTAATAGAAACAAAATGATTCGTACAAATTCTATTTTTAAACCGGTTATATTATCTAACTTTGCACAAGTTACTTTCTTCCTGTTGTCTATCAACCTCACCTGCCTTCTCGGTGGGAAAGTTCCTAAATTCACCTTATAAATACAGTGGTGACAACACTGACTTAAAAGATAAGCACAGAATATGTTGTCACTGCTGATGTGTTTATACTTCACCTGCATTGCAACTGGGACAAATATTTTTGTCTTGAAAACAAAGCCAGGTGAGCTTGAAGTAACTTTGTTTTAACCACTGAGCCATTAAATTTTTAATGACTTTAAGGTTTTAAATTATAAACAACTTTCTCAAGCTTTTATTGGATTTCTGTAAAAGAAGCAGATTTATATGAAAAAGAAATACATACAAAGAAGAAACAAGCAAATAAGATAGTCTTATTTTGGCTGTTTGTATTGACATTTCCCAAGTAGTATCAGTTGATATTAAAATATAAGTAAGGCTGTACAAAGACTTTAATGGAGAGATTGACAGAAAGAGAAAGAAATATATATATTTTTAAACTTCCAATGATTAAATGCCCCAATTTATCACTGGGGTCATTCCATGACAGCATTTTCAAGGAAGATATTGCTTACTACATCACTCATTCAAAAGCATCTACAAGTGATGGCAAAGAGTTTAAACCTTTTTCCTTTCAGAGCTATCTTAATTTTTTTTTATTTATCAGGGTATGGTCAGATAAACTAACTCATTCCAGGTGATTCAATGGAGGAAATTTAGTACGGAAGATTAATTCCAAAATTTTATAAGAAAAGGGCAATTAGGGGAGAAAGAAGAAATGCCCTTTTTTAACAACTACTGGAGGCTACTACCACTCTTAGAGCTGAAGAAACATAGGGAGGAGGTAGTGGTACCAGTTTCAGGCGTTAGAACTCAAAGCGAATGGAGGGACCAAAGCAGATGTGCCTGTCAGCTGCTGGGACCATGGAAATACAGTTGGCATGGTGAGCGCTGGCAATGTAGAAGAGATACAGCTTCTGCAGAGATGCTACCTGAGGGAGAAATCGGCGAGAAAGACCTACCCTTCAAATTTCCTTACACTCCCAAATCTCCCCCCCTAGTGTGTTGACTGAACCTAGCCAGAAGTGAATAGGCAAGAGGATATGGGAAAAGTGTGCAGCCCCCACTGTCAGGCCAAGAAGAGCCCAGACGACGCAGTAAATGAAACTGAGAGCAAATGATTGACACATTCCTCTTCTGAAAGCCTCAATCTATTTACGTCTCTTGAAATTGATAAAGTCTCTAATGCTCCCACTGCCAACAGTGAAAGAGTTAATTAACCCTCGTCAGCAAGACCTTCAAGTATTTTTTTTAAAGATTTTATTTATTCATTTGACAGAGAGAGAGAGCACAAGCCGGGGGAGCGGCAGGCAGAGGGAGAGGGGAAGCAAGCTGCAGAAGGAGAGGGGAAGCAAGCTCCCAGCTGAGCAGAGAGCCAGACAGATGAGGGGTTTGATCGATCCCAAGACCCTGGGATCATGACCTGAGGTGAAGGCAATTACTTAACTGACTGAGTCACCCAGCGCCCAACCTTCAAGTATTTTGCAATCTGGCACCAACCTAAATTTCCAGCTGGTCTTCTGCGACTCCCTAACTTTCAGTCTAACACAGAGGTAAATAAACTGACTGCCAGGTCCTTGGTACATAGAGTAACTTCAGGTCACTAAACCTTATTCATATTGTTGCTTTTGCCTAGAATGCCTTCGCTGGCTGTGTCCCCGAACCCAACAACTCTCTATCCCATGATTCTTCATGATTCTTTATGCCTTAGGAAGTCATTTCAAATGTAATTCTATGGTGGGTTTTGATACACACATAAAATTAATTACTTTATAGTGATTAACCATATTACTAGTATAATATTTATAATATTATTATTAATGATATATGTTTGTTTCTATTAATAAACTGAATTCCTCAGGACAGAAACCTATCAATAAACACAGTGAATGGGTAATTATCAGTTCTCAGTAAATGTTAAATATATGAATGGATTATGGTTTCCTAGAATGTAAAAATTACATTTGCGTTCCAAGAAAATTTCTAATCTATTAATCATTGCAGTGACTTCCTTTTTGCACCTGCATGGTTAATGTTCTGCATACTGAAGACTTACACTGATACACAGAAATGAAAAGTATTTAATTTTCTCACTAGCGATCTCTTTCTTAATTAGTGTTTTATCAAACTTTCTCTTTAAAAACACTATTTTCCCAATAATATATTTTCAATCTCACATGTCTGGTAGAATATCATTATTGTCAATTGCAGACTGGTAAATAATCAATGATGCCTCCAGGATCAAAGAAAAATGATCATGGACATTGGGCTTATTAGTGCTAGCCATTATTTCTTTTCCACTCATATCCATTTCTATTCTGCCCAGAGCTTGACTAGAGGAGTCCTATTTAGTATAAGAACCCAATTCTCTAGCTGTAAATGATTGAGTCATAGATAAATTATCAACTCAAACTGGGAGGAAGTGTCTCTTAGAAATGTGTGCAGGTGCTCTCCCTCCCTGGCATTATGTTCACATCTCAGGCCAGAAGAGAAAGAAAAAGGAGGTAAGGATGCCTTTTTCCAAAAACAAAGTTTTTCTCAATCAATCTCAGTTAGATTTCACTTTGTGTTTCCTTGTGTTACGTGGCAGCCCTTACAAGAAAATAAAGTGAGAAATTATGTTCTTTGCTTTTCAATCTCTACAGTAGAGGAAGGAAATTAAAAAAAAAAAAAAGAATACAGATGGTATTCTGCATGAGCCGACACACAGCCTCTGCCCAAACAACATGGAGATTTGGAGTCAAACACAGTGAGATGGTAGAGCTCCTTGAAGGCAACAACACCCCCCCCCGCCACATGCACACCACACTCTCCCATGTAGAAAGTAAAACTTCTGCAGAGCAAAGTGGTATGCAGAGACGAGACTGAAAAGAGAACAGAAAGGGAAAAGGACCACATGGCCGCAGAGTAAGAGATAGAAAACAGCTGTCTGATATTGCATTTGCTAAGCAACCCAGCTGTAATTTCAGTAAGAAGATTCCTAAGGTTCATTATTATCTTCAAAAAAACTTGTCTTTACTTAAGATGGCTCGAAAGGTTTTTTGCTGTTGTTGTTTCTTTACAATCAAGTTTCCTGATTTATGGAGGAGCTGAGTTGGAGAGTAATATACAGAGAAAGTCTGCCAACATCTGCTCTATTTCTTCAATATGTGCCCCCGCCTTCGTAGACTCTACGAACATACAAGAAAACCCATTCAATGACTCTATGTAAGGCATTCTCTATTATCTTCTCCATTTCAAATTATCAGCAATCTTGTGATGAACCCTTTTAAAGGATAGTTTTCTTCAACTATCGAAACATTTAGCTAATCATTTAGCATTTAATGGGAATCTGTCAGAAGCAAAATTAAGAAAAATGCAATGCAGTAGAACATCTGTACTTATTCTACTTACCTCATGATACACTACTTTAATTCTTAGTAATGTCTATTCACATGGCTTCATTCATAAATAAATGTTAGGATCTGTGAAAATGCAACTAGAGGTTATTTCTAATCATTCTCCTAATATGATGTATTTCTCCTGTTACTTGATATGCTTCATTTCCCTGATGCCGAACTCATGTCTATGTGATATTAGGGAATTTAACAGAGATATGCATTAACCCAAACATTACCTGACAGATTTCAGCAGTTCTCCCATTGGAGTTCATTTCCCCCTTGATGCTTTTTCAAACATCCTTCCCAAAGCAATGCATATGCTTATAAGATCAATACATCTCTTGTAAAAAGAGGCATCTGAGCGCCAGGCACAAAGTACATAAAGTGAACATTAAAAATATATAATCTGTTAGAATTGTGGAATGGCTAAAAGAGCCTTTTTTTTTTTAATAACTTAGTATGATTCAATGTTTGGTGATAGATAATACCAAAAGAGGAATGTTATTTTCCTAAGAGTTTTGCTTATTTTGTATCACTTTTTATGATATTAAGCATGCCATGTGCAATTTCTGCATAAATTTCACTCATTAATTATGCATCCTACAGATGCATCTCTCATATATGTCTGCATATGTAATACATATTTAGCCTAGATCACTGAATTATGGATAGAGGGTAAAATAAAAATACTTTATTGTTTTCCTTTATGACATCAAATGACAGCTTTAAAAAGAACACGGTAATATCTGAAATATGTCTAATATACTTTCATGAATTTAAAAACATAAAGTCACATAATTTCTGTGAGTTTCTCATCCTAAAGTAATAATAGCTAGAGATTTAAAAAATATGTACTATAAGCATTAAATTCATATCCAACATACCATCAACAGCTTAAAGAGAAAGAGCTCAATGACAGAGTTCAGAATCCTTTAGAACCACACTATCTGATGTTCTTGCTAAGAAGAAATTATTAAATATAACAATTTCTGAATTGTTGAATTAAAAAAACTTTTAATATTTAAGTGGAAACAACACAAAATTTCAGATCTCTGTTACATCATTTTTGTGTTCACTAAGAATGAAAAGGGAATATCAAATATACAAGGTAGTACGAATAGCAAAACCTTACTCTATGCTAACCAGTAGTTAAAACACATCTTGAGGGGCACCTGGGGGGCTCAGTCATTTAGCGTCTGCCTTCGGCTCAGGGCGTGATCCCAGGGTCCTAGGATTAAGCCCTACATCAGGCTTCCTGCTGTGCTGGGAGCCTGCTTCTTCCTCTCCCACTCCCCCTGCTTGTGTTCCCTCTCTTGCTGGCTGTCTCTCTCTCTGTCAAATAAATAAATAAAATCTTTAAACACACACACACACACACACACACACACACACAAACACACATCTTGAAATATAAACATTACAATTTCAAAAAAAAAACCCAGTATTTTCAATATTTAAAAAAATGTTGCATTTCACAAAGTATGTTTCTTTGTCTTCCTTTTGAATACACATATGGAAAATGGGTAATTTAAAATAATAAGGATACTGCCACAGGAACTCTCAAGTGGCAACCTAAAGAGCTCTTTCTCCTTTGAGGATTTCTTAAATATGGTTCAGGAATTTGAATTCAAATATTAATCTTTCATTCCACATTTATTTATTGTGATCTTTCTATATATTACATGTTATGTGTTATGGATAGAACTGAATTATGTAGGATGCAGTCTCTACTCTTATGATGACTTACTTGATAAAAGAGGTGAATCTGAGAATACTCAGAGTAAAACGTAGAAAATATTTGGAATAAAAATGAAATTTCCAATGTGAAAAAAATAGATTAAGGTCTTATGAGAGGAAAAGATGGTGGGGTGGAGGGAAGACTACTTTGGGAAGGTGACAATTGAAGGAGCTGGCCATATGCAAATCTGAAGAAAGTAAAGCAAAGTAAATAACTGGGTAGATATTTTACACTGAAGGAAGCTTTGCACATCTCATAAACTGAAAGGTGCCTGATGTGGCTGAAACTGAAGGGAGAGCAGTATGTGTTGCGGTCCTAGAGGTAAGTAGGGGCTTGATTATCTGGAGCCTTGGAGGCCATGGAAAAGATGTGAATTTAACAATATATATTAAAAGCCTTAAAGTAGGCATGTATTTTTACTTAACAATAGCATAAGAGTCAGATATATTTAAAGATGGAGCAAGTAAAGTAGAACAAAATAAAATATAAATATGATGAACCATTAAAGAATTTTAGATAGAAGACATAAAGGATTTACAACACAAAGTTTAGCAGAACTATGAATGGTGGATCAGAAGGCTGTGACGAAAGTAAGGAAGACCCACTGGGTAACCATTTTAGTAATCTAGAAGAGAAGTCATCTAAGTCTTACTTCAGGAAGGTACAAAGGAGGATGCCATTTGAAAAACATGTATGAAGTCGAATTTAAGTCATTAAGATACTGAGTTCCTGATTAGATATAAGAAGAGAGAGACAGTATATATATATGTATATCAAACTATAAGCACATAAATAGATAAAAACAGTAATTGTAAATTTGTACATGAATTTTGAAGGAGACAGGATACGTTTTATAGAGAATAAGTTTCATAATTGTGTAGTATGGAAGTGGGAGATCGTGCATTGTTCATAACTTCTCAGAAAAGAAGATATTTCTGCTAAGACTAGGAAAAAAAGAGGTGCATCCACTCTCTAGGAACAGGATGAACCCCTATCCAAAATGTGGTTCAGATGTCAAGACTGATGAAGCCACATACACACGAAAAAGGTGTGAAGGGTTTTATTGCTTACATGATGAGGCTCTGTGAGAGCAAAGCAGTCCTCCCAAACTGATCTAAAAATGGCTTGAAAGAGCAAGGAAAGGGGACCTGCTTGGAGTAATGAGTGGGGCCCTGATAAGGGTTCCTGTCCACAGAAAGGGTCTGAATTAGTTTGAAACTCCTACTGGAACCAAAAGAATGAGCACCTGGGCTTTCTTAATCAGCTCGTCCAGATGTGGAGCAAAAGAGGAAGGCGAAAGGGTGAGGCTTAAAAATGGTAGAAATCAAGCATCTAAAAATACAGACTCTCTTATAGAAAGCTACCTTTGGACAGAGTTGTACAGTGGCTGAGGAGAGGGTTGGTTTAATTCTAGAAAGAAGGAAAGGTAAGCACTTGAAGCCAGAGAGAATGGAGTATGATCAATGCAGAATGCTAGCGTGGACAGAGTGCAGTACATAAAGATGAGGAATTTCTAAAAATTTCTGTAATTTTTTTTTCACATTTCTCTTTTTTTTCAATCTCTTAAAGATGTTATTCAGAACAACATAATCAGAATGGGCACTAGTCTTAGCTCTAGAGTAGAACCCTACAGACTTCCTGTGAGCCACAAACTTCAGTAGTGGGATCATATAAAGGTCTGTAGAAGAGGTGAGGTCTTGGGAAGAGGTGAGGTGCCCAGGTCAGTCAGCACCTACTTGGGAAGCTCAGGGCAGTGGTCTTTCCCAATACATACAAATATCTTTCAATCTTTTAAAATTGGTAGTCATCTTACTTTTAATATTTTCCACAACTGAAAGATATGAAACTGAAACTTATGATCAAAAGTGAGAATAGAGATATAAATATTTCAAATAATAACATTTCTTAAATTTTAATGTAAATATAAAGCATAAAAATAAAAGGTATTAATATATGACTTGCATTATCTTAGTTTCAAAAACATATATGATATTATACAGGAATATGATTAGCCCAAATGTAAAGTCATGTAAATTAAAAAAGATTTCTTTTCCTCTGGATGTAAGTATCTCCATTCCTATTCTCCTGATCTCTGAGCACCACAAGCTGAATTTCAGCTCCTCTGTGCCACTCAGTGTATACCCTTGCACAGTGCACAACTTGAAGCAGTGTAGAGATTGGCCTTAATGTTATAATTCTTGAAAAATAACAATGTAAATGTTATTTAATATTTTGAAAATTAGGGAAGAATATTTGTCTCTCAAGTAATAGTAATGAGTTATTATATATGCATATCTTATTCTATTCTCTATTTTATTCTTTATATATTATGTGTAGTCTATATCTATATATTCTACTCTGACATATATATATTATAACCTTAAGGCATATCAAAAAATATTTGAGTATTTCAGATTATTAACACCAGGTTCTGTAAAATGAGAAAGAGTAGTCTCTAGTCTTCTGTTTTGGGGAAAGGAATTGGTGAGAAAAATAACTTCCTTCATCTCTTATTCTTTTAAATTGTACGTTATTAGTGAAATTATCTCCAATTTAAGAAAGGAAGGACTCTTTTGGATATTTGCTTTAAAATATCACTAGAAAACCCTTCATTGTACTTTTTTTCATAGTTGATGGACACAAAGCAATGACATGCATATATGTATGAGCAAAATCACCAGCTTAAATTAACTTTTCTTTCCCCTTGGGAATATAACAGAAAAATAGCTTGGAATTTCACTTTTTATTATTATTTTTTTATGAAAATACTAATTATCCTCAATAGGAGCCCTGGTAATACATTATTTACTCTTTCTTTGTTGAAATAACCCAAATGCTGTCAGACTATTCAAAATAGTTTTGTCAGTTTTTAAAAAGCAGTCTTTCTGTCAAATGTGGATGGAGAGGTTGATGAAATTACCTGACAAAATTCATTGGTAAATAATAATTCATTTTGTATTATTAAAGCATTTTTCATTTTACAGTTGTGATTGAAAGTCTTAGCTTTTTCCTTTGCATCTTACGATGTTTGGGGAGGATAGAAATAAAACCACAAAGATTTTTTTTCCCCGTTGAAAGAATACTTTATATAAACATATCTTAAGCAAAAAGGAAAATTCATTTTTATGGTTGATTTTTCACAGTAACTCATGAAGACAGACTTTTTACTACAAGTGTATGGCATATTTAAATTGAGGAACCGTTCTTATCTAAGAACTGGTTTTCTCTTTTCCACAGTACTTTTTTTGTGAATTCTCTAGCTGTCTGTATTTTAATGAGAACACTTATGACCAAAGGAATATATGGATTAATCAGGCACATTAAGTCATTTGAAAGATCAAAGTAAATGCTTTTCAGTAAAACTTTGTGCCCAGACTGTGTTGATAACTGAAGAATTTCAGTTAAACAAAAAATGCTGACTTGTCTTAAAAGTCCACTTTGATGAATCTGCTTTGCCTAAGCTTTTGAAGAGCTTCTAGAAAGAATACTACAATGATAATTTTGTTGAGGATATTTTATTTTTTAGCAAAATGATCTAATTGGCCAAATTTCCTTTTCACAGAGTAGAAAACATATATATATATATATATTCTGTAATACAGCGTCTCAACGTATATTTGCAACCAAAAAGAACTGAATCAGCATACTGCTTATTTTGACCTACTTCTAGTGTTGAAATTTTTTGTTGATAAATAAAAGTTAAAGATTCAGACATTTTATTGTGTGAGAATGTTACAAAGCTTACACTACATCTGATAAAAATACATAATGAATTTTAAAGGTTTTTGGAAAATCAATTCTTGATATTTGCCAAATAAATTTTTATATACTCCCACCTTAAATGGCTATAAAAATGTTAATTATTCATCTATGATTATAAAAATATGATTATACAGAAGTAACAAATATAAGCTTCAAAATTAAAATAGGTGTGTTTAATGTTTTATAGTAGTATTCGTTTATAGAATAAGGAAAATATTTTAAAATAGTGAAAATTAGGGGGAAATAATTATAATATTTGTTCATAATCTAAAACAGCAGTGGAAAATATTTTATTATAAGATAACACACTTAATAAAAGTATTACCAAAACATTTCTGTTTAATCACAATACACAATATTAGTTTCAAAAATTAAAGTTGTTTCAATTAAAATTTAAAAGAAGGCTTCCAAATTTTATTTGCAAATACATAATTTTTACTGTAAAGCCTTTTGGATTATATTTATAAAATAAAATTTTTAAAATTTATGATTTTTCCTTTTTTGTATTAAAGAAAATATAACTATGATTCTCAAAAATTGAGATGAAATGAACTTAAGCAGAACAAAATGTGGTAAAGAGTGTATTTATTTTGTTAAGGAGATTCAGTCATTCTTTTATTTATATAGTATGAAATCAGCACTATTAAACATGAATCTGAAATGCAGAAGGTTGAATATATAGAGGAGAATGTCAAACCATAGAACTAGAAAGAAAATGGACATAGTAAAAGAAAGTGCTTGCATATTTAGGTCAAGTAAAGCCTACATACATCTTAGTTAAAAAAAAAATCATAATCGCAATCCCATCTACTTTGTACATCATCTCATCATTCCAAGCTCCATTTGGCATATTGGTTAACTAGGGTTTGGGTAGCTTACCTACTTTAGCACAAACAACCTTGTTGATGATTCATTCCTGTGGCAGATGGCAGATGCTATCCTTGTCCCATGTATAACTCACAGATCTCTCAGTGTGCAATTTCCAAATGCCTGAAGGCTTGTGTTTCTGGAACTACTGCAAGGAATGAACATTATCAGCAGTCCTGAAACAATGACTTCTCCTATTTCATGGAAACAGAGTCTAGCTATCTTTACTTTCAGGAAGGATAATTTTAAAGTGGTTTTTTGTGTGTGTGTGTGTGTGTTGGTTTGGTTTTTTTTTTTTTTTGCATTTCCTTGGGATTAAGTTCCTTGTTCTTAATCACTATACATAAGCTTGAGCTGACTATGACTGGTAGCTACAACAAATACATGAATACAATAAGTTATTTCTCCACATTCTATGTTGATTACTTAATTTAAAATAACTTACTGGGTTTACAAATCCATTAGTTGTAAATTTATTCATTTTAATTTAACAGGGTTTATTATAAGCACTAATAGGAACTCAGTGTTGTCGCATTTGCAACAATGGGTCTCAAGATCTTAGACATGTTTCATGCTCCACAGTGTTAAAAAAATAATTATATTTTGGGGCACCTGGGTAGCTCAGTCAGTTAACTGTCTGACTCTTGGTTTTTGATTGGGTCATGATCTCAGAGACCTGGGATCAAGTCCCACATCAGGCTCTGTGCTCAGGGGGGAGTCTGTTTGAGGATTCTCTCTCCTTCCCCCTCTGTACCTCCCCTAGCTTGTGCTCTCTCTCTCTCTCTCTCTCTCTCTCTCCCCCTTGCAAATAAATACGCGTTAAACAAAATTACATTTCCATTGGAACATTCATGTACACAGACCACATTCTGGGCCATGAAACACACCTTAACAAATTTAAAAGAATAAACATCATACAGAGTATGCTTTGGAAATAAACTAAAAATTAATAACAAAGATAATCAGAATGCCACCAAATATTTGGAAATTAAACAATACACTTCTAAATAACACATGTATCAAAGAAGACACCTCAAGAAATCTAAAAAATTTTTACCCTAAACAGAAATGCAAATGTAATCTATGAACATTTGTGGGATGTTGCAAAGCAGTGTTTTGCAAAGAATTATAGCACACAATGTATATATTAGAAAAGAAGAAAAATCTCAAATCAATAATTTCAGCATCCATCTTAAAAAATTAGAAAAAAACCCAGCAAATTAAATCTAAGCTAAAGAAAGAAGTAATAAAAGTTAGAGCAGATATCAATGAAATTGACAAAAGAAAACCAATAAAGAAAATCAAAGAAACCAAAGCTTGGCTCTTTGAAAAGATAAATGAAATTGATAAACTCCTAAGCAGGTTAATTAAGAAAAAAAGAGACAAGACACAAATTACTAGTGAAAGAAATGAAAGAGAGTTATCACTACCAATACATGGACATTAAAAGGGAAATAAAGTAATATTATGAAAAACTCTATGTCCACAAATTTGTAACTTAGATGAAATGGATCAGTTCCTTAAAAGCCACAATCCATTAAAACTAATTAAATAAGGAGAAATAGATCATTTGAAATATATATATACACATATATATATTTTAATCCATAATCAATCATCAATAACCTTCTGGAATAGAAAACGCCAGGCCCAGATGGTTTCATTGTTGAATTTTACCAAATATCTGAGAAACAAATCATTCCAATTCTCTGAAATATCTCTGAGAACACAGAAGCAGAAGGAACACTTCTCAAACTCATTCTGCAAGGCCAGCATTACCCTAATACAAAACCAGACAAGACATTACAATAAAGGAAAACTATAGACTGATATCTCTCATGAAATGGTTGTAAGTCATTAACAAAATATTGACAAACTAAATCAAAATGTGTATGAAAACAATTATATACCATGACCAACTTGGATTTATTCCAAGAATGCAAAATTGGCTCTGCTTTCAAATATCAATTAATGGAATCCATAACATCAAAAGGCTAAAGCGGAAAAATTATATGACCCTATAAATAGATGCAGAAAAGCATCTGACAAGATCCAACACCCACACTGATAAAAACTGTCAGAAAACTAGGAATAGAAGGTAACTTCCTCAACATGATGAAGAATGTCTACCAAAAACACAGTTAACTTCATATATAGTGATATTCAGTGATGAAAAACTAGAAGCTTCCTGCTAAGATCAGGGACAAAGCAAAAAGACCTCCCTCTCACCAATCCTATTCAACATCATACTGGAAGTCCTAGTCAAAATTAGAAAAGAAAATAAAAGGTATATAGCTTGAAAGGCAGAAATTAAACTACATGATTCTAAATGTATAAACCACAAGAATTAACAAAAAAACTTCTGAAATGAATTAGTGATCACAGGAAGGCTGCAAAATATGAGGTTAATGTACAAAAGTCAACTGGTTCCCAACCATGAGCAATAAAAAATTGGAATTTGAAATTTAAAACACAGCATCCTTTATATTAGCACCAAAAAATGTGAAATGCTTAGGTAGAAATCCAACAAAATATGTAGAAGATATATATGAAGAAAACCACAAAACTCTGAAAGAAATCTAATGTCTAAACAAATGGAAATACATTCCATTTTCATGGATAGGAAGAATCGATACTGTTAAGATAATAGCTCTTCTCAATTTTATTTGAGATAAATAAATAAATAAATAAATTACAATTTATTCAAAACAAAATTCCAACAAGCCATCTCGTGATATAAAATTTAAAAAAAAGGAACTATGGAAAGGAAAAAGAGCCAAATAGCCAACACAACATTGAAGAAGGACAAAGTTGGAGGACTGACATGACCCAACTTCAGTTCTTACTAGAAAACAACAGTAATCAAGGCAATATGATATTGGTGAAAGAGGAGTCAATGGTTACAGAATAAACACTCTAGAAATGGACCAGCACACACATAATCAATTGACCTTTGAAAAAAGAGCAAAGGCCGCTCACTGATGGGAGAAATTTTAACAAATGGTACTATAAAAACTGGACATTTCATTCAAAAAAAAAAAAATCTGGAAACTGACCTTACACCTTTCACAAAAATTATCTCAAAAATCAACTCATAGTCCTGTATTCACAGACCTGTATGCAAGATATAAAACTATAAAACTTTCAGAAGATGATAAGGAGAAAATCTACGTGACCTTACATTAAGCAGTTACATAAAGCTGTTGACAAAAGAACAAAGTGGTAAGTTAGACTCCATTAAAAAAAAAATCTGTTCTGTTAAAACAAAACAAAACAAAACAAAAAACAATTTCAGAGAATGAAAAGAGAAGCCACAGACTGGGAGAATATATTTGAAAAGTGCATATATGATAAAGGGCTTATTTTACACACACTCTCTCTCTCATAACTCAACGGTAAAAAAAACAAACAACCCAATTGAAAAGAGAGCAATAATCTGAATATACATCTAGTAAAAGAAGGTATACCAGGGCACCTGAATGGCTCAGTTGGTTAAGCATCTGCCTTTTGCTCAGATCATGATCCCAGGGTCCTGGGATCAAGCCCTGCATTCAGGCTCTCTGCTCAACGGGGAGTCCGCTTCTCCTTCTCCCTCTGCCCTGCTCGTGCTCTCTCTCTCAAATAAATAAATAAAATCTTAAAAAAAAAAAAAAGGAGGTACACCAATGGTAAGTAAACATATAAAAGATGTTCAACATTATATGTCATTAGGTAATTGCAAATTAAAACATTACTGAAATACCACTAAACACTTATCAGAATGAGTGTACTAATAGGGTTAAAATCATACACACTGACAATGCCAAATTCTGGTGAGGATGTGGACCACAGAAACTCTCATTCACTGCTCGGGAAAATACAAAATAGTACAGCCACTTTGGAAGACACACAGTTTCTTACAAAGGTAAACATAGTTTTAGCATACAGTTTACTCTCCTAGGTATTTGCCCAGATGAATTGAAAGCTTAAGTTCACACAAAAATATGCACACAAATGTTTACAAGCAGTTTTTATCATAATTGCAAAAAATTAGAAGGAACTAAGATATTATTCCATAGTGAATGAGTAAACAAACCATGATACATCCATACAATGGAATATGAATCAACAATAACAAGAAGTGGCTATCCAGGCCAGAAAAGACATGGGGGACCCTCAAATATTGTTCCACTAAGTGAAACAAGTCAGTTTGAAAATCTGTTTTGTTCTAACTGTATGACATTCTGGAAAGGACCCAATGGTAGAGAAAATGGTCAGTGGTTGCCAGGATTCTGGTGATGAAGGACAAGGGATGAACAGGTAGAGCACAAAGGATTCTTAGGGAAGTGAAACTCTTCCATATGGCACTGTAATGGTGACCACATGACATTATGCAAAGAACTGTACAACAACAACAAAAAACGTGAACCATAATGTAAACCATGGAACTTAATAATGTATCAGTATTGGTTTACCGATTGTATCTCAAATGTACCACACCAATGCAATATATTAATAATAGGGAAAACTAAAAACAGGGAAGGAGACAACATTTGCAAACTCTTCTGTTTAAGTTTTATGTAAACCTAAATGTACTCTAAGCAATAGTCTATTAATTAAAGAAAAAATCAACAACCTTCCCACCTCCCCCCCAAAAATTATTACATTTCCAAGTCATCTGCTTATGGAAAATATGTCTGCCAGATCAATGAACCATGTTTAAAGTTAATTCATGTAATAGCTAGAGAAAATATGATATTATATGTTAAAAATTAGCACTACAGTGAACTGTACAAAGAATAAACAATATGGATTTTATGAAAGCTTCCCTGATGACCTTGTTTAAAGTTATGGGTGGGGCCTGGTGATAGAAAGACCAAGCCGTGATTAGAAGCTTGGAACTTTCAGTTCCACCCCCGATCCTATGGGAAGGGGAAGGTGCTAGAAATGGAGTTAATGATCAATCATGCCTACATGATGAAACTTCCATAAAAACCCCCATAATACAGTCTTTGGAGAGCTTCTGGGTTGGCGAACATATCCACTGCCAGGAGGGTAGTGCACCCTAACTCCATGGATTCAGGAGATTCTGTACTTTGGGACTCTTCTGTACTTCACCCTATGTAGCTCTTCATCTGGCTCTTAGTTTACATCTTTTATCATATCTTCTATTACGTAATAAGTTGGTAAACAGTAAATGTTTCTGAGTTCTGTAAGCTGTTCTACCAAATGACGGAAGTCAAGGAGGGGATCATGGGAACTTCTGATTTAGAACCATTTGGTCAGAAGTACAGGCGACAATCTAGGCTTTCGACTGGCTTCTGAGATGTGGGGGTCAGTCTTGTGAGACTGAGCCCTACACCTGTGGGGTCTGTGCTTACTCCAGTTAGTGTCAGAATTGAATTGAATTTTAGGACACCCAGCTACTGTGGCAGAGAATCGCATGGTGTGGGGAAAAATTGCGGGTGTTAGAAGTGTTGGGATGTGGTGGTAGAAGGTGAGTACAGGAGAAACAGGGAATGTTTCGGAGGTAGGATAATCCTGATCAGCTGTAAGGGAACAACCTATTAGTCGCTCCCGGGTTGCAAGATAAGAACCATGTATCTGCTGTGGCTTAAAAGTCACACCCTTTTGGGGCGCCTGGGTAGCGCAGTCGTTAAGCGTCTGCCTTCGGCTCAGGGCGTGATCCCGGCATTCCGGGATCGAGTCCCACATTGGGCTCCTCTGTTGGGAGCCTGCTTCTTCCTCTCCCACTCCCCTGCTGTGTTCCCTCTCTCGCTGGCTGTCTCTCTGTCACATAAATAAATAAAATCTTTAAAAAAAAAAAAAGTCACACCCTATTACTAGATTCTAATGCATTTCAAAGTCTCCCACAACTATTTGTTCACAAAATCAATGAGGTATTTTGGGTAATTAATACCCAATTGTAGGGGGGAGCCACACCTCCAATATGTCCTACACATAACCATTTCAGTACGATCCAAATTGAAGGGGGGAAAAGAAATAAATGCACACACGACAATGCAACTAGAAAAATGTGCATTCAGTGATTTCTTTATCAGATATATTTTTGAACACATAAATGTGGACTAGAGAGTGTAAATAATATAAAGAATGGGATATGTTTTGTAAGCACAATTAAATTATTATCTTTTTTGTGCACACATCACAACAGACATCAAGTCTTAACAGTGAAGAAGCAAAACACATTAAAACTATGTCCAAAATAAGATAGCACAGAGAGAGAAATAATATGTAATTACAGACGATCATAAGCATAAGAAACATGGCATATTGTGATTCAAACAGCAGTTCTATTTCATATTCAGTAGATTTTAAGCCAGTACTGAGAGAAGAAAACAAGGTCCAGAAAGATAAGGTGTTCCTCAGAGGCTGAGATTCCCCAGTTAACTTAAAATTCATGCTGTGCTCCCATAGTTCTTCCCACTTACATCTGATCTAATATACTTCACTTTACAGCAGAGCTACTTAGCAGATGTATGTCTCTCAGCTTTTCAAAACGTAAGGATTGCCTTCTTCAGTTGAGAACCGCGAGTTCTTAGCACTGTAGTTTTTTAATTTCCTAATTTGAGTTTAATGGATACACACATTTGGGGAACTCGAAGACATTTTAAATAATTAAAACCTCACTAGGAAGATATATTTTGGGGCAAAAATATCATCTGGTAAAGTCCAAAGCCACTTATAGATGGATTTTGAAATATTCAGTGTTTTAAGTTACATTCTCGCTTGCTCTAACACTATTTCACATTGAGCAAAATTATATTTTACTTTATTTCAGAAGAGCCAAGAAATGCATTATATAGCAACAGGATAGAAACACTTATTGAAGATTTATAACATGTATTAAAATTTTGGCAACAAATTCCTGAGGCAGTTTTTATTCTCTTCTTGTTAGATTTAAGAAAACGGTAGTCCACAGCACCTCGGTTACTTGCCCAAGGTCACGCAGTAAGTAAATGGCAAGTGGTATCTCCATTTCTCCAAAGATTCTTCTTTTCATATATCACATTAACTAGTAGACAACAACAGAGGGGGCAGAAATGACTTTTTCTAAGCCATGGGAGTATTTTGTGTCACTCTCTATGAAAAATTTTCTGCCATGTATTTCCAACCCAGAGTCATAAGGAATAAAGATAAGCTTCTAAAATAGCACCAAATAGCAGAAGAACATGAAATTCCTTGTGCAAAATTCCCACCTCTATCAATCATGAGTTGTGTAACATATAGGTCATGCTAACCTCTCTAAGCCACCAAACTCTCATCTGTCAAATGAAGGTTAAAGAACCACATTCATAGTGTTGTTATGGAGATGAACTAGAATAATAATTTAACATGCCTGTTAGCGTCTGGCACAAAGAAACATTCCCCGGTCAAAATGGATGTTCTTTTTTTTACTTTGTAACAATTCCTCCAACCCCTGAACACATTGAATAAAATTCATAGAGTATTTGTTATGTGCAGGACCCCACATCTAGACACTTGATATATTAAGATCTACAAAAATATATTATCTTAGCCTTGATCCCTTAGATAACAAAGCCTAAAGCAGATAAAATTACTGATGATTTATTTAAGGAGCGAGAATCTAGGGTATCAGGGTAAGAAACAATTAAAAGTTAGGTAAACAAACAAATGCGTACTGATGCTTTCTCTTGTTGTTACTATTTAGTGAAGTACCCAGAACTGGTTCACTCCTGCAGGTGACTCAGCAGGTACAGTATAGCACCAGATGGATCAGACAGTGCCAGTGCTCTGCTGTTTGGCCGACAGGAAGAATATCTGGAAAGACTGCAAGGTGACTGCATGTCTCAGAGTGGTCAGTCAGAGAAAAGGAGGAAAAGAGTTATGTGTTTTCCTATCTTCTGTTTCTTATTGGTCAAAATTTATCCTATGAGAAAAATACCTCCTTCCCATTTCTGGAATGCAATACCTAGTGACTTGGGCATCCTTCAAGGATCCCAGATCCCCCGATTTGTCCGATGGTGTTTCATCCAAATACAAGTGAGTGGGAGGTCAAAAATTCCATGATTTTACGGATGGATTAGTTGTGCAGAAATGGCCAGAGAAAAGACTCAGGACTCCCATAGCAAATGAACTGTTGACCCTCAAAAATTGTAGCATCTTAGAGGAGGTGAAAGTAGTTATCAAAGTATTATATCATAGGCACCAAGAGAGGCATGCTTAAAAACGGAGAAACGGTAAAATGTGTCCACTGCTGCCAAATATAATAGCTAGACAAATGTCCATGAGATAGAATAGCATGGACGACCTAGTTAATATCTGAAACCATGTTCTTTGAAGGCATCCAAAAGACAAATTAGAATGAAAAGTAAGCACAAGCACTATCTGTCTATCCAACATTGAATGCCAGCCAAGAGATACAAGAAAATATATGACATACTGGGGGGCTAGAGAGCTAGGATCAGAAAACAGAAATGGTATTTTGATATATCAGAAATATTGAGGCATGTCCTGAAGGAGTGAAAATACACTGTCTCTGACTAAGAAAAAGTTGCAATGGAGGCTATTAATTGCAGAATATAGAATGCAATAATAAAATTGAAAGTAGCAATACACAAGAAATAGAAACAGAATTATTGGTAGAAGTCATAAATGTGTAAAACTTGAAAGAAAACAAGACAACCAAAAAGAAAATATATACATATATGACACTAGTCATTACAGAAAGACAATTGCCAGGAAGGAGAATAAGTACCATCAAAAATATAAGAAACAGAACTAAACTGAGAAATAAAGACATATACAATTAAAAATAAGAATTCTGAAATTTAAGTATGGATGTGCAAAATTTCAGTATTAGAATTAAAATACTAGAATTCATTGTATATCTTTCCAAGGAGTAGAGTGGAAGTATATGATTAATAAAAGCAAACAGTACAAAAGGAGGCCAGAAAGAAGAAATAAAAAAGGAAATAGAGAAAAGGCAGGAAAAATAGAGCCCAGAATCAGTGAATATATATATATATTAATATATATTTCTTATATATCTATAAAATATCTTATATAAATATAAATGGGTGAAAGAGATTAAATTTATAGACAGACACAAATACATAAAAATATTTTAGTAAATATAAATGGATTAAACTTTCTGGTAGAATACAGAAATTATCAGACTGAAATTTTTAAAAATCTGTGATATTTACAAAAGACATAAAAAAAGAACAGAGAGGATAATGTAAACATAGGACAGAACTAGCAAATGAAATCTGATGTATAGATATATAGATAAATATCAGACAAAATTAACTTTATTGTGAAAAACTTTATTAGGAATAAAGAAAGCTTCTAACAAATAATGATTTAAATATCTGAAATTAAGTTTAAAAAGCCAGATAAAGAGAGTAAATTAAAAGAAATAAGAAATAGAAGAGGTTAAGCAAAAAATATATATAATTACAGATAGATAATATGTACATAAAATTTTAGAATTAATGTGTGCAACCATGTTGTTATATGTAAGGTTAAAAAATTCAACTGAATTCCTCTTTCTCAGTAACAAGTATCAAAAAATCACAGTTAATAGATGCTATTTGCAATAGCAACAAAATATAATGAGTCCTGGAGTAAATCCACAGAAGATGTCCGTGAACTCAATAGAGAATATCATAAAGCTCTATTAAAGTAATTTAAAGATAACCTAAATTAAGAGGAAGATAATTTGATCCTATCCAACTGCATAGTAAGGCTAATTTCAAAGCTATAATAATTAAAACTGAGGCACAGACATAATAACACATGCAGAGGCCAGTGAAATAAAATAGTCTATAATTTGATAAAGCCTACTTAATGGTATGAGAAAATGGTCATGTATATTGTTAAAGAGAAAGAAAGAATTAAAATGTTACATGATAACGTGACCACCAGGATCCCAACTGCACAGAAAAACGTATAACCGAGGGAGAACAGTAGCACGTTAGATGGTAACGATGAGTCAGTGTAGCTTCATCGGCTGCAACAAAGGTACCGCTGCTGGGGATGCTGAATAATGAGGGAGGCAATGCACGTGTGGAGGCAGGGGGTATATGAGAAATCCCTGTATCTTCTACCAAATTTTGTTGTTAACCTAAAATTTCTCTAAAAACTAAAATCTATTTAAGAAAAGGAATAAAAGAAAAAGGAAGTCGGGAAAAAAAAAGGGTGAGGACAATAATCAACACTTTTCTCCATCACCTCTGTAAGAGATGGAATTATATTCTCTCAAATTTACCACTCCTTTCACTGATTAATGCCAGTTAAAATCATCTTAAGTTTGTAAAACTGGAAGAAGTAAATGTTCTTGCCTGTATTGCCACAAAAGAGACAATGTTATGATAGTTAGGACACATTCTGCCAGTTCATAAATATCTGTAAAATCTTTCCAGGAATATTTGAATATTTCTATTGGGTATTATTTTCCATTAGTAAAACCTGCAAATACTTTGTTTGCTAAAATCATCTATTATGCTTCAATTTTTAAACCACTTAACTGTTATCTAATATTTTACATGGTATGTAATATTTTCATTAAGCTTGAAGATGAATTTCTGAATGTTTTTAATCTGATTAAATATAGTTTTATCAAGCAGAATGAAGGACAAATAATAAACATAATTAAATCCTTTCAACAGCATTAATGCATAGCCTAGGAGTCTGAGTCCCCCAAGTGTTAAAATTCACACACACACATATATGCACACACAAATTTTTTTTCATTGTCCTGGTTACAATCTATTTGGGAAATAGTTCATGAACAAAAATAGTAGAAGAAAATAAATGGATTCTTAACTGATGGAAAACATTAAAATTAACCACTTCAAGTTAAAAATACTCTTGTCTCAAGGTACCTGGTGGCTCAGTCAGTTGGGTGTCTGACTCCATTTCAGCTCAGGTCGTGATCTTAGTGTTGTGAGAGGGATCCCCAAGCTGGGCTCCACAGAGGGCATGGAGACTGTTTGGGATTCTCTCCCTCTCCCTCTTCCTCTGCCCCACCCCTACCCCCAACCTCCGACCCCCTCCCCATCTTATGCACACATGCACATGTTCTTTCTCTCTGAAAACAAAATACTCTTGTCTCAATACCATATAATTCACTTATATGTGGATTCTGAAAAACAAATAAATGAATGAAAAAATAAAAACAGACTTATAAATACAGAGAACAAGCTGGTAGTCATCAGAGGGGAAGGAGGATTGGGGAATGCCCAAAATAGGTGAAAAGGATTAAGAGTCACAAACTTCCAGTTATAAAATAAATAAGCCATGAGATGAAAAGTACACCAAAGGGAATATAGTCAATAATATTGTAATAACATTGTGTGCTGACTGCTGGTAACTACACTTATGATGAGCATTATATAATGTATAGAAATGTCAAATCGCCATGTCGTATACCTGAAAGTAATATAATATTGTATGTCTATTCAATTAAAAATTTTTAAAAAATACTCTTGTTTCCTATTTTACTGATCATGAACAAAAATGCTTCCATCTGCAATAGCTATAATAAAGTTAGATAATATGTAAAATCTAATATTAGCAAATTAAAATGTGGGTTACTGAAATTGTAATATCTGGTAAATTCAACATTTTATCTACTTTTCTAATTTCAGAAAGAGGGAAACTTTTTTTAAAAGATTTTATTTATTTATTTATTTATTTATTTATTTATTTATTTATTTATTTTAGAGACCGAGAGGGGGAGGCCGGGGGGGGCTGTTTAACCAACTGAGCCACCCAGGTACCCTGGAACTCTTTTATTAAAAACAAAACAAAACAAAAACCCAAATTCTACCATGAGATTTATTTTTATGTTTTTTTAACTTCAGCTTTATCTTGCTCTTTTTTTAATCTTATGGTTTATCTTCTTACATCTCAATGAATCAATCTATTAAATTCTTATTGTTTTAACAATCTTTTAGTATATATATATTCGTTTTTTTATTTGTTTTAAAACCATATCTATTTTTTTCTATTTTATTCTTTCTTTGTATTTCATTTGATGCTTAATTTCTGCTAGACTTAATTTTAATTATGCAAAGTATAGCTTTTATTTAAGTTCCGGCATATAGGTATTTCTGACATTTTGAAATTTGATTACAAAAAATAAAGATACAACAAGTGTGAAGAAAACACTATTTTTTTAAAGATTTTACTTATTTATTTGAGAGAGAGTGAGAGAGAGAGCACAAGTGGGGGGGTGCAGAGGGAGAGGGAGAAGCAGACTCCCCACTGAGCAGGAAGCCCAATGTGGGGCTCAATCCCAGGACTCCAAGATCATGACCTAAGCCTACGTCAGAAGCTTAACTGAGCCACCCAGGACCCCAAAGCTCTATTTTCCTATCCTGTTCTGTCACGCTTTGGAGCCCATTCTCTGCTCTTTGAAGCAAAGATTGCGGGTTTCCAATAACAAATACATATTATGCAATTTCAATGTCTGGGGTACTGTTTTATATACATTCTCTAGTTTAATTTTTTATTGAGTGAGAAAACATTTCCATACATTAACCATTGCTCCCTTAACATTTCTTAGCCCCCCTTCGTCCTCTTTCCCTCATCTTGGGAAGTTAGGCTTTCTTCATTCACTGATTCAGCAGAAGGCTAACCAAAAACAATCACAATATTAGCTTTTGTGTTAGAAGTTTAAGACATAGGGTATAATCACTAAATTTGGAGATGCTATTTATCAAAGAAAGGTCTTTCTAGCATTCCCTCTATATTTTATCAACTTCCCCCAAACTCCCCCCAATATATATATATTATATTTTATATATTTATATTTATATATAATTATATATATTTTATTAATTATTTAATTTTTATTCATTTAATTTGATTAATTTAAAAATTAATCTAAAAATTAATTAATCAAAATTTGATTAATTTAATTAATTAAAATTTTAATTTGATTAATTAAAATATTTAATTAATTCATTAACTATATAATTTAAATATATGATATAACTATTATATATTTATATATTATATATACATTATATATAATTCATTTGATTTGGGGAATGTGATGAAGATGAAGAGGGAAAGAAGAAGAACTCAGACAGACACTGATGGATCCCTGAGAAGATACAAATGTTGCAGGCTCTTCTGGATAGCAACCAATGGGAGAGAGAATCCTGATATAGACGTGGTCCGAAGAGCTAAAGGATCCTCTGCCTCTGTTATCCAAGAAAGTGTCGGAATCCCAGAGTTTTCTTGAGTCTACCATGGCTCAAGAGTCTCAGAATTAACTGAGGTGTCTGAATCTACAAGCCAAAGAGAGCTAAGAGGAATGCAGAAGCCTTTCTTTTGTGCCAAGAGCCACATAAGTCCAGCACTGAGAGATCGAAACCTGAGGAGAATGACATGGCAGGAAACTGGTTGACCAGAAGTGAAAGCCTCAGCCTGAAAAATTAGAGGCTCACTCAACAGATGGCATGACTGGGACATGATGTGAGGTGTCCCCATCCCCCAGCACATGAACACACGATTGCTGTGAGAGTGTCCGACTTTTCCAATCACTTTCTTATCCAGAATTTAGGGGATGGCTCAGGAAATAATGACAAAAACCTGACCTAAGTGGGATTTTATTTATAGGCCAGTAGAATGAGGAATTTAATTAAAGCTCAGTTATAAATAAATAAAATTTTTTGCACATGGGCATTGTAACTTGATATTTATATATACATCTTCAGACTGATGAAATCGTGTCATCTGTGTTTGGTGGGTGAAAACAAAACAAAGCAAAACAAAACAAAAGGCCCAGTATGACTTGTTAACTTCCCAAGGCTACATGGCCAGAACACAGCCAGGACTGAAATGTCTGTAGGCTTATCCTGAGCCTATACTTTGAAATGATGGCTTCTCATTTATAGTGAAGATAGCGTTTTTTTGTTGTGTTGTTTTGTTTTGTTTTGTTTTGTTTTGTTTTGTTTTGTTTTGTTTGAGGGCAGATGCATTCTGCCAAACCAAAAACTAAGCGGGGATTATGTCAATAAATACACACATTATATATGTGTGCCCTAGTTCTACTATCTTTATATATAACATTTGAGGAGTTTTGCTTAAATGCTTAATGTATTTTCTCACCCCCTTTTTCATTAAAAATAAAGGAAAAATTGAGTGATGTTTTAAAAATTTACAGGTTTATTAAAAGTCACTCACTATTGTATTAAAATAAATAAACTGACATCTTTGTCCAAAGGATTATGTAACTGAGGTACACAGTCCCTGATCTTGAAGAATTAATGTAGAGAGATAGGTTTTAATTTTGATATCGTATAGTAACTCAAGCACGTATTAAAAAGAAGGGACAGTGAACATGATGCGGTAGTTCTCCTTGGGGGTAAATGCTTCTATTTCAGAAGACAGGTGAAGGAGAGGCCGTTTGTGCCAAATTACGAGGCTATACCATAGAGTATCTATAGGTAGAAAAACAAAATAAGAACAATCTAGTTTGGGCGTACTATATCAAAGACCAAAGGCCAAATGGTACAAGTTGTATCTGGAGTATGTGTAGCATAAAGTNNGGGAAAGTAGTCTTGAAATAACACTGGAAGATTGATCGGAGGGTATAGCACAAAATATTAAGGAGTTTGGACATTATTCTTAAAGAATTAAATTATGTGACCTGAAATATAATATATATGGCTATTTAAGAGCTGTGCCTCTTCACTGCACCACCCAAAGTGGTATGTGGCATCCATCCAAATAATACAAATGATACCTCCTAGAGGTATGTATGCAAAATGGTGACTCTGAAGATAACTGCAAAATAAGAACTACATCAAAATAGCAGTGGCAATATAAAATGAGACCTGGAAATGGAGAATGAGACCTAAAATTTAGTCCAGTGAGAATCTGAGATAGTGGTTTTAGAAATATTTGAATCAGAGAACCAAGAAAAATGTTCAAGGTATCTATGGATTGCTCTTGGCGCCAAATGTGTCTTTCTTTACTGGTTCTGCAACAAAAGAGCTCTGTAGCAAGTACAATACTAAGTTGTGTCAGTAGCGAACTCTGGAAAGACCTTACAGTAGTAAGTTATTTTTCTTCCTAGGTCTGTTTTGTGCCATTTTTGTTTCTTCTCCTTGTCACTGTGCAGCTGTACAAGGGATTCTGCCTAAGCCCAGAGCCTGTAGTGTCTTAGCAAGCTTTCAGTTCCCACTGTGACCTGGTGACCACTTTTCTGCTGCCCTCCTGAGATAAACATTGCACTCCCCAGACCCTTTTGCTCCCCTGGCAGCCAGAGGGTCCCAAAGTTCCAATTCCCTCTCCACCCTTGCTTGCCAGCCTCAGTCAGCCCATACCTTCGAGGGTAACAGGGTAGCTTATGCAACCCTAATGACAGCACACTGTGTATGTATCCCATGCTCCTGACATGCCAGCAGCTTCTGTAGACCTTTCTATCTGCCCACCTGCATATCGGATGGGGTGTTTTCAGCCTCTCTGGATGGGGCAGCCCAATGAACATTTTCTTTCATCCAATGGGAGGTAACTACAATTTCTCAAAAGGAGATCTACATCCCAGCCTTGGGCAGGGGACACTGGCCCAAATTTGTCCTTCCTTCCTTATGTATTTTAAAATTCTCTTTGCATATTGATTATTTATTTGCTTTTATTATTAACAATTATTGATAATAAGCTTCTCTTGTTCAAATTAAATTATAGTTTCTGCCTCTTGAATGGACAAGAAGGATCAAATTAAGGCAGAGGCAAGAGAAAATTGGATGTATTTGTGTTTGTTACAATTTTACATGTAACAATAGAGATAATTTCTGAGAAAGTGATTAGGAAACCAGAGAAATATTATTAGAAAACTTCTTTCAGTGTCTAATAAAGAAGCTGCTTAATAAATACTTGACTGCCTGGCTGAATAACTAAGTTAATGAGGTGTGTCATGACATAGTCACTACATTCCTTGTTCCATTCCTCAGTTTCTAGCTTCTAGAGTTTGAAGATTTTAATATATGCAGAGATGATTACTAGTTTACATTAATCACATTCACAATACATTTATGTTCAAATAGGCTTTAATTTATTTACAGTGAAGATATAACTCTTTAGTACAGCATAATGTTTTTGACAGCTTATCAAATATATGTTAAATACATGTATAAATTAGCCAGTGAGTACCTCTTCTATCTTTGAAGCTATAGAGAATTTCCTGATAACAATTTGTTTGTTGGTCCCTGAGTTGCTAGTTTCAACTGCATATCCTCTTCTTTTATAGTTCTTCCTTTAGAAGGAGGACAATGAAATTGCTTAAGTATAAATAAATAAATTTATTTATTTATGATTTTATTGATTTGAGAGAGAGAGCACGATTTGGCGGCAAGGCTGAGGGAGAGGGAGAAAGAGAATCCTCAAGCAGACTCCCCACTGAGCACAGAGCCCAAAGCAAGTCTCTATCCCAGGACCTGAGATCACGACCTGAGCAGAAGGCAGATGCTTAATGGACTGAACCACCCAGGTGCCCAGTATAAATTTATTATTATGTTCTGCTCTTAGATTGCATTGATTAGAAATTGGGTATTTCTAGGGGCGCCTGGGTGGCACAGCAGTTAAGCGCCTGCCTTCGGCTCAGGGCGTGATCCCGGCATTATGGGATCGAGCCCCACATTAGGCTCTTCAGCTATGAGCCTGCTTCTTCCTCTCCCACTCCCCCTGCTTCTGTTCCCTCTCTCTCTGGCTGTCTCTATCTCTGTCAAATAAATAAATAAAATCTTTAAAAAAAAAAAACGAAATTGGGTATTTCTCAATATCTTCAACTATTTATTTACAAATTATTCTTTTGGTGGAATAATTGTTACAGATGGCTGATTATAATTATTATATATATATTTTTCATTTTATTTATAGTATGTATATTAATTTCCTAGGGCTACTGTAGTAAATTACCACAAACTACATGGCTTAAAATAATAAAAACTTATTCTCTCACAATGATGGAGACAAGAAGTCTAAAATTGAGATGTTGGCAGGGCTAGGCTTCCTCTGACGACTCTAGGAGAGAATCCTTCCTTGCTCTTTCCAGATTCTGGCAGCTCCTGATATTCCTTGGTAGTCTTTGGTTTATAGGAACATAATTCCACCTCTGCCTTTTTCACATAGTCTCTTCCTTGTGTGTATGTGTTCTCTTCTCTTAAGGACACCGGTCACTTGCTTTAGAATCTATCTTAATTCTATATGACTGTATCTTAAGGAATTAAATCTGCAAAGATCTCGTTTACAAATAAGGTAACATTCCGAGATTCATAGAGGATGTGAATTTTTGAGGTACACTATTCAACCCACTATGGATATTTAATTTTGTAAGGGTGCTTCATTTAAGTTTGGGGAGATTTTCTAGGATGGTTTTTGAAAATATATAAGTAAATTAGAGATAATTTCAGCTGGTCTTAAGCTACTTTTACATTTGGAATATATTATATACTTTTTATGGCGAACGCTCAAATTAGAGAGAAAAACCAATATATCTGGATGCATTCACTAAAGTCTCTATCCCCTCTTCTGCTTCACACTCTTTTAGTAGGGATATTCTTTTGTTTAAGCCACTTATGGACCTTGACACAGTTGGGTTAAATTTCTATCAAGGTTCTCATAGGAGTGTGAGTGGAACTGTTCAATCTCCAGATGTTACCCAAATAAGAAAGCAATAAAGTCGGTTGGCAGGGCGGCTATCTGAGACCGTTGCCCAGATGTATCACAGTAAAATTCTCTTAATTTCCTCTCTAAAATATCAAGATGATAACCTCTGGTCCTTCTAACACAAACTGGAAGTACATTTGCTTAGCTGATGCCTTTCCATTCCCAGGTAGATGAGTGTTTGTTGACATTTTAGTTTATGAGTTAAGTTTGAGAACATTATTCTTGATAGATCTCAGTAATATGTACAATAATTAACTATAAGTCATGATTTAAGCCAAAGCATCCTTAATATCTAATAGTGTATAAACTGTGGTATTCAAATTCCCATTCATGAGCTTACATATTTAAGTATTCTCATCCCTCAAAGAGAAATAATCATTAGTAATTAATTAACAATTATTAAATGGCCTTTTAAGAATCTCCATGGAAGGCAGGATACCTGACTTGTTCCCAGTAATTCCCTTCAGATTGTTAGGATATTATATCATTCTGATGGCTAGCTAGAAGCTAGCTAGCTAGCTAGCTAGATGGTCCAGATAATGAACATATGAATAAAAACAAGAAAGGCAAGGCAGATTAGAATTTAGGGCAGAGCTCATTGGGAATGGCACTATTTCAACAAAGGAGAAGATGGAAAGATCAAAAAATGATAGCCAGAGATAAGCTTTCCAGAGAGAGAAAAGCCAATGCAAATGTCTTGACATGGGTGTTGCCTGATGTGTTTCTAGGACAGCAGAGGGATCGATGTGATTGCAGCACAGCGAGCAGGGGAGAGGTGTAGAAGATGACATCACGGACTTCCAAGGTGGCCGTGGAGTTATGGAACCCCTTCTAGACCACGGTAAAGGGCCACCCTCTAGTCTGAGTAAGATCAGGCCACTGGTGGGTTTTGCCAAGACTAAGATTATCTGATTTAGATTTTAAAAGATTACAAGAGCTGCTGTGTTGCAAGTAGTCTGGCTTGAGGAGGGCAAAAGTGCAAGTAGTTATATTAAACAAATAAGAGGGAGCTGATTACAATAATCCAAGCAAGAGATGGCTGTGCCTTTGACCAGGGTGCCTTTGACAGATGGTGACGTTTAATGCACTTGCAAAAATGTTTTATATATCCTTTTAACGAAGAGACTCAGTGATTTTGTAACTCCTACACATTTACATAAGTAAACTGCCTCTTGTCAAATTCTGCAATGACTTGAACATTGCTGAAGCCAATGGTCAAATCTGTCTCCATCTCACAGGATCTGCTCCCTGACTGTTATTCATACACCATGGTGCGGAAGCCTATGGGTACAAAAGGTGGGGGAAGGCAATGAGGAATTCAGCCAGTCGTGTCTAGCCTGAGATACCTACATGCCACCTGGATGGATATATTGTGTAGATAGTCACATATATAAATCCAGACCGTATGAGGAAGAGAAATACATTTTAGAGAGATATTGTGGGCACTTTTAATGATGAGGCAGAGAGAAGAGCAAGGGAGCAAGTCTATCAGATAACACAAAGGGGGTATTTAATGTTAAGAAGTCAGAAAGAAGAGGAAGCAGCAGCAAAGGGAAGGAAAAAGGCATCAGCTATTGAGGAAGGAAAACAAAATGAAACAAAACAAAACAAAACAAAACAAAACAAGTGGTGTTCTGGAAGCCAAATAAAGGCAGTGTTTCAAAGATAAGGGGGTAAATCATGAACTGTGGTAAATACTGCTACCAGGTCAAGGGAGATGAAGGCTGAGAGCTGATCAGTGGCTTTAGCGTTGTAGAGGGCATTGGTGATTTTGATGAGAGACAGTTTACTTAAGTAAATGGGGACAAATCACAAAAGTTCTGAGCTTCTGTGTCTGGATGTATAAATTGTAACATTAAGTGACCTGCATACCTCATTAGCTTGTGGCTCAAATAAGAGATCATTTATATCAGAAGTGCCTTAAAATTGGTGAAAGATTATACAAATATAAGAAATATGCCTTTTATTATTAATTATAATTATCATTCCATGCATCTCTTTGTCAATTAACTCTGTTAAACAACCATTTGCTATAGTTTTTGGTTTGGTTTTTTAACTTCTTTTCATCAATATGCTTTCACTCTATGTCTTAAAAGATAAAGATAAAATTTCTGTAAGATAACAGGTATTAGAAGCTCTTTACTAACTCTTTTTCTTTGAACCATGCCAATTATGTGTTTCTGCTAAAAGCTCTATTACACTTAGGGTTTAAATCTCATTTTTATAGAATTCCCACACATCCAAAAGAAGTGTCCAATATTAGGCAGCGAATAAACCATTTTTTAAAGAGTGATATGAATTTGTATTGTCTCATAAATACAGATGTGGAGTGCATATACTTAGTGCAGATTTTTGAGTTTGAGAATAAAGTGTTATGCAAAGTGTATGAGGGTCTGATAGTACCGCTGTTACTAAATTTATGGTCAGAGGATAAGACATTTGAATGTTTCTATGCCAAATCTTACTCTAGGCAAATAATGCATTAATTTAGATCTTTCTATAAATTCCTTCCTACTTCTTAATTACTATGATTCATCTCTTAGAATGATGCCCAAAGATATTTGCTCCTATATTTCTAGTTACTTCATTTCTTCCAGCTTTCCTGGATATCTCATTTTATCTTATAAATAACTTTTCAGATGCACTATGCCACTCTCTTTCCATAAAATCCTCAAGTGTGTCTTTTAATCTCATTTAAATTTAATTTCCAAAAAAGAAAAAGAAAGAAAAGAAAACCACCTATATGGCTCCAAAGACATTTTATTAAGGCATTCATTGCCTAAATACATACATAGTATACATAAAAACTGGTTGGGAAAAATAATTAATATTAAAGAACCAACATAAGAGATTTTTAAATGAAATCCAAATACTTCACTGACCTGCCACTTAAAAGCCATTTCTGAAAACAATATTATTGATATGTTAGGCATAATCAGAACCTATCCAAAGTATACAGGCAGATGAGTTAATAGCTACACTTTATGTAATTCCTGAAGCAATCAAATTTCTATAGGTGTTTCAAAATTTGATAAAGTATTTTAAGAAATTACTCAAATGAATTTGAATCCGCAATTATTATGCACTTATGGTTAGGTAAACAAGAATTTCCTGAATGCTGTGGTAGAAACAATGTTGCATAAAGCACACAAGGTAACTTTAAGTGATTAATAATGCAAGAAAAGAGATATGATCAAAATTATTTATAGTGATTCTAATCCACATTAGGTATTGAGCTAGATCTTGGGGATATAATAGTGAATAAGACAATATTTCTTTTCTTTTGGAGTTTACAGTCTACTGGGGGAAATAAATGAATAAGTACATAATTAAAATAACATCTGATAAGTGTTATGGTGTAAATAAAAAGAGTGCAATGGGAATTCAGGGGAAAGTGTTACAGATACAAGGAAAGTGTTCCAATGAAAATGACATTCAATTCCAATCCGGAAGGAATGGAGAAGAAGGGTGAGGAAAAGCGAAAACTAAGAAATAATATTAGACAAACTTAAGTAAGAGCACAACATATTTGGAGAAGTAATACAGTTGACCAGATTTTAAAGGTGGCATGTATTATGGACTAATCTGTGTCCCCCCAAAATTCGTATCTTGAAGTCCTAACGCCCAGTACCTTCAACTGTGATTGAATTTAGGGACAGTTTCTTTACAGAGGTAATTAAGATTAAATGAGTTCATTGGGCTGGGCCATAATGCAATATAGTCAGTGTTTTTATAAGAAAAGGACATTAAGACACAGACACTCAAAGAGAAAAGACCTTGTGAAAAATAGAGGGAGAAGGCGGCCATCTACAAGCCAAGACAAGAGACCCCCACCCACTCCCCTGACACACCCACCACAAGAAATCAACTCTGTTAATGCCTTGATCTTGGGACTTCCAGCCTTTAGAACTGTGAGGGAAAAAAGAAAATCTATTGTTTAAGCCACCAAGTCTGTGGTCTTTTGTCACAGCAGCCATAGTACTTTAATATAACATGCAATGCAGTTTAAAATATAAATGAGGCATACCATAAGGAGTTTTTTGAGCTATTTTACAAATTTGAACTTCATCAGGAAGTATTCATAAAAGGTTTACATTGCTTTAATCGATGGAGTTATGACTTCAAAATGTCCCTCTACCTTCAATCCTTAATGAATTGACAGGAGACATGACTAAAGGTGAGAGAATAGGAGGATGGTGCAGGCAACCCAGTAGGAGATGATGGCACTCTTAACTAGAACAGATACAGTGAGGATGGCGGAAGAAGTGAACTGCCTCAAGAGACACTTGAAAGGTAGAGTTGCCAGGATTTTATTGACTAATATGTGAGTGCTGTGGAACCAGCCAAGCATGCTTCCCACTATTAGAAGGTGAAACAGTGGTTGGAAGGAGATGCTTTTACTGAATGGATGATTATTATGCATATCCTGGAATATGCAACAAATAACCTCCCTTTCAGCATGGAGGCACGTATTTCCTTAGATCCTGGGAATATTGGTAGTTGATGGATCTCATCTGAATTGCTTCTAGGAAATGCCCTCAGCCAAAGCAGCATCTTTTTTCAGAGGTAGCCTTTTTGTCCCCCCGAAAGTAGCCCACTTTCAATGGCTGGTTATTGCAGTTGTGTAAAGGCTAGGCCCCTTTCCCTCAAGGAAGAAAACTCTGAAAGTCCGTGGAAACTCCAGAGACCCTGGGATATCTGCTGGGATCTATTCCAAGTATATTGTTCTTAATGTTCAAATTTTCCAGTTGCCCAGTTCTGCTTCCCTCATTCTTGTAGAGGTGTTGTTTCCTAGACACCATCCAGTGAACCCCTTGCCTTTACATGTTTCTTTCAGATTCCATTTCCAATTGACTTAATATAGTTGAACCAGCAATTATCCTAGGAAGCAGATTTTAAAATAGGAATTTTGGATCTGGATCGTTTACTTGCTGGCGGCAATAAGGACCAGCATATTGGTGGTATGTGGAACGGTGACAGCCCCAGGTTCAGTAGTGGTACAATTTGACTACTGAGGAATTCAGATGGGATACTAATGGAAGGAAATGCGCTGAATGGCATCATAGCCCAGACATTTGCAAGCTATGATGGGAACTGATGACCATATGGACTGTAGGATCAGTTGGCTATAACTAAGTGCTACCAATATGTCAAAGAAAGACAAAGAAAGGTTGAGACTGTTAATCACTAACTTAAGTGGCTGTGAAAGTTAGAAGGGCACTTTTAAAAAGACATTTATCTTCTGTACTCAAAGGACAGAATCTTAAAAATCAGGTCCAAGACTTAATTATAAGTGTAGAACAATCCCTGGACAGTTTGGACTCTCAACTTCCCAATTTTATTCTTCTGAAGTTACAGCACTGCCTGGAAAGGCAAGGGACTCAGCTGGAGTTGCAGTGGGGACCTCTGAGCCAATGTGCTTAAAAACCATGAAACCCAAGATCCTCCAAAATGCCTGGGCCAGGAGAAGAGGTACTCTCCTCTAAGATAAGCCTGATACTCAGCTTTGATATGCTGGGAGAAGCCAGTGTAGACACTGGATTTGAGTATGCCAAAGGGAGGGGGTATGTTGTTAGAAAATGGCCATTGTAGCATGAACATAAGGCCAGAAAACTCACCAGCTAACTATGATTTAAAGGAGCACTGGGAAGACACTTTATTATTAGAGAAGGAGACAACAACTTTGTTGAGAGACTTGATGGTGGCTATCTTCTCTGAGACGTGAATGGCAATATAGAATGCTATTACATAATTGATCTCCTTAGGAGCATTAGGGCAGAATAGCGATGATAGAATCTCAAAATAATAGATAATCAGATGACTATGTTAAGCACAAGTAGAAAGCAGGAGCACAATTAAGTACTAACTAGAAATGTCAGATTGGCAGCCAGAAATCCTGAACTACAGAGATTATGGAAATAGTGAATAGGACAGAGTGTTCCTAGGGGAAAAGAAATGGACAGCCAATAAAAGTATTTCTCGTTGTATAGAACTAAAAAAAATGTATATCAAGAATGAATGAATAGTGGGTGAAGGCAGAGGATCTAATAATTTTCATGATCTCTTGCTCAGTTTCTAGACTTGACCCAGTTCTCAAACTTAGAAACCACTGACTAGAGTAGAGGCCAGGTTCCCTTGAAGAAAAATGCCATAACACCTTGGCAAGTGTATCGAGTAATTCTTCCCTGAATGCACTTACTGCCAATTAAGTTGTAATCATACACAGGGTGAACTGCAATACTCAGACACATCAAAAACTATTAAAGTTGGCATTGATACATGGGCCACAAAACATCATCATAGATTGAATAATAAAAAATGGACCCTGTTTCCAGCTCTGACTCACCATGAGTCCACTGGGTCCGTAAAACTACCGGGGGTCATTTTAGCAAATGCACAGCTGGAATAAACATAGTTGATAATTAGCAGAACCACCACAGTAGTTCCTTGGCACACAGGTAAGAGATATCTCATTGGGAAAGCCACATGGAATCCTCTAAAACTGCATGCCCAGCCAAAACATAAATCAAAAACTGTATTGCATCTGGGAAGCAGGGAGAATAGCGGAGATTATTGAAGTCTTAAAATATGCAGAGGAAGTGGTCTCAGACATATCCCTATTAAACCACCCTGGCTCATACAAAAACAGGCAGATTCTGGCAAAAGAATACTTTAAAAAGTGATTGCCTCAATTGCATCTGCTGTGCCAGATGTAGTATTTTAACAGATTAACATATTTTTGTTAATACATTTTCTTTGCCATCCCTGTTGGAAATGAGAATCAGAATCAGCCATTATTTATGTGACACAAACATTTACTTTGTGCCCTGGTAAATTCTCCCATTTTCTGACATCAGCAGTGGTGAATGACTTTTTTTTTTTGTTCAGAGCACTGGAAAAAAATATTTAAAAAGAATGGGGATCAAGGACACAGAAGTTTCAAGAAAGCATGTGGATGGCAGTGAGCACAAAGTACAAAAGATCTCTGAAATGCAAGGTAACGCCCACCAAAGAGTATACTCTAGGGAAGAGGCACTAACCAACCAAGTAGATAGAATGGCATAGCCAATTGATATGAGCAAATGTCTATCTCTGAGCAACAGCACAGTGATTCATAACAGAGTAGCCACAGTGGCAGGGATGATGGCTGTAGATGGACTCAACAGCATGAGTTCCAACTCTCCAAGCTTGACATCCAAATAACCAGGAGAACAGACCAGGGCTGAACCCGTAATACCTATCGTTCCACTTCTTAGGTAGTAGCACTTCCAACCTGAAGGGACAGAGGTTATTCTGGATTGGGACCAATATACATTCCAGCTGAGGGTTGATCTTTCCTACAAGGCTTTGGCCAGAATAAAATTCCACCTTGCAAACATGGAATCCCACATAAAACTGCTTCAGACTATGGAGCCCACTTTATATCAGAGAGCTATGCCAGGAAGCTCATCACCATGAGAGCTAACCATATCACCCAGAAGCTGCTGTCCTGATAGAGCAACAAAACAGATTTTGAAGCTGTAAGTGATAGGTCATTCTGAAAATGATACTTTCCAGTGATGGGGTTCCATCACCCATACCTCAGGATACAGCATATATCCTAAAATGATTATCATATTACGGTGTTGGATCCTGGACAGGAATCAAGGAATGAAAATAGACGTATTCTATTTATTGTCATTCCACAAATGGGGAATTCATGCTTCTTGTCTTCACAACTTTAGGCTTTGTGGGTCTAGAGATCTTGGTTGCCTGAGAATAACACTTTTACCAAGAAAAAGAGTAAGAGTATCACTAAACTTTATGTATGGTTGTCACCTGGTGATTGTACCTCTTCATGACCAGAGCAAGTCATATCATACTAGCAAGAGAAGAGATAGAGATGATCTTACATGGTGGGGGCAGGAATATACTCATTTGGCAATCACCCGTGGACTCTCTTGCTATTCTTCAGTCCGGTTTTGGTTGCAAATGAACAGATGCAGCAGCCACAGCCTGAGAAGAACCTGTTGAAAATGGGCAAACACAGATACCTCTTGGATTTGGATCTGGATCATTCCCCTCTATCATCTACCCAGGCTAACAAAATACTAGGAGAGGGCATGGGGAATCTAGACCAGGTAGTGGGAGAGAGAAATGTTAGGCGTCACCTTGAGAATTACAGCACTAGGGGAAGCCTTACTGTGTCCCATTTACCTTCCTCTTCTAAGTGACTCCAGGAAGAGGCCAATAAGAATCTTAGAGAATCTATACCTAGCTGGGGTTAATGCATGTAGTAAGGCATGACCTGCAATGGATTCTTTGGTGAGCCACCCAGACTACCCTTCAGAAACAAGGCAGTTATTCATCCAGCTACCAGGAATGCTGTGAGCTGCTGGCTCGCCACTGAGGCTTTAGAAAGAATGGCACTTGACCAAGGAAATTGCATCTCCTGAGATTATTAGCTTTCCTTCAAGGATCAGTCCACATCTAGGGACTGCTGACTGCCATGGTACAAACGTTTAACTCCCTTGCCTGAATTTGGGACAACCCCAAAGGGCCATCCCAGCTCCAGAGTTCACTGTGTTACTGGCTAAAGCCTCTATTGCTACTGTTGTTACAATTCACTTCTTCTCTCAGCCAACTCCACCTTCCATATTCCAGCAGGAGATGTTCTCCAATTACTTTCCCTGAAATTTCCTGCGGGCAAAATTTCATTCTAGAGTCTGTTTCCAGGGAACCTTACCTAAGACAGGAATTATGAGTAAAAGCAAATTGGAAGAAACATGTAAATAACCTAGTTAATTTTATGGTGCTTTGGAATCTCCAGGAGCCTGGTGGATATATGGACTTAAAGCTCCTTAACGTGATCTCGGCTGGAGGCATATCTGGGAGACAGAGACCCAGAGATGGTAACTGAAGTCACAGTAAAAAAAGGAGATCACCCAGTGCAAGTGTTTAAGTGAGAAGAAAAGAAAGCCTAGGACAGAACGCTGGAAAAACAACAAATTCAATGGGTGGGCAGAGGGTTAGATTCTGGCGAAGCAAAAATAGACACTGAGGCAAGAAGAAAGCGATTAAGAAGGATCCTCGATAAATAGAAGCAATCCTGAGAAGTCAAGACAGCTAAGGTGTGAAATTCACCTCTCACAAAAACGTTAGCACTGATGTCCTCGACAAGAACAAAACACCATGGAGACAGAAGCCAGATCGCAAGAGCTGAAACAGCATGTGGTAGAGATCTGGAGTCATGACTTCAGACAGGGCTTCAAAGAGGTTTAATTGTGCAGGAGAAGAGAAAGACGACTGAAGCAAGATCCGGGATTGAATGAGGAGTCTTAAAACTTATTTTTTTGTAACAGGAAAAGTGTGTGATTGCATAAGCCACAAATTCCTAAGTATACATAATTCTAAAATATTCCAAAGAAGAAGATAAATAATGTGCAGTGGCAGTTGTATATGGATATATCCCCTCAATAAGAAATTCTAACAGCTTCGAAAATAAAGCTCTTGGGTAGCAAAATATGTGCGGGCAGTTTGAAGACTCTAATTCTCTTATTATTTACTTAATGTTTGGGTTATTGCCTCACGAGCAGAAGTGACATTAGCATTTTGCTGAAAGTTAAAAGTGATGAAAATATGCTAGTTAGGGGAATATATTAAAGTGAATATAAAAATTAAAATTTTAATATTTTAATATTTAATAAATACAAATATTTAAGATTTAATGTGTATTTAAGTTATTGATGGTAACACTGTTTTCAACTACTGTAGATAAGAGACTAGCTTACTAGCTATGTTTAATAATAAAAATATGTCTTTCAGTTTGTCCATAAAGAACTAGGCATTATGGGGGTGCCTGGTTGGTGCAGTCGGTTGAACGTCTGTCTGACTCGGTTTGGGCTCAGGTCGTGATCTCAGGATCATGGGATGGAGCCCCATGTCCAGCATCACACTCACTGCGAAATTTGTTTGAGATTCTCTCTCCTTCTGTCTCTCCCCCTCACCCTCCCATCCTCTGCACTCACTCTCTCTCTCTGAAACAAGTAGTTGAATCTTTTAAAAGAAGAAGAAGAAGAACTAGGAATTATATATTAAAAACTTTTGATGTTCACATAATAGGAGGAAAAGAAGTTTAGCTATTTTAGAGAGTTGATTCCACTAAGTGTTTGTGTACTTTGAGCTATATTTAAGTTTTAAAGCTCTGAGATGTAGCTAGGGGCTAATTTAGTTCAGTGTTCTAAACCAAGTGTTAGTATTTACATTGCTGCTGCTGATGTCTTCATAGCTTTCTAACATCTGAACTTCTACTGACTCTGGGTGCCAAATCACCAGGTAACCAGTCAGAAATGCCTGTCCAGTAGTGGGGGGAAAGGGGAGTGGAGAGGAAATGTAATGAGATGTCATCAGATTCTGTAAAGCAGAAGTAAAATGCTAAATAAACACCAAATCACTAACTGCATTATGAAAATGGGGGGATTGTCCTGGGGATGGGGATTGTATAGTGAAGGAAAATAAAAGGATGTCAACCTCTTTTAAAAGCCACTTTTTGAGCAAGCACATCCTAAGTGTTTGAATTTGATAGATAGATAGAAGATTAGATATCTAGGTTAAATTCAGTTTAACAGTGTCAAATAAATGTGAGGATGGAAAACTCATGTGCGGTTTGCATAAAGTCAATATTCCCTGTGTTGATTGAATAGATATAACAGGATGAGTTGTGACTGGAAATCAAATGTATAGGAAAAAAAATAGAGCAGCGATAGATTTCTGTTTTTACTAGATCTTCCTGTAGTTACTTCAAAATGAAGTGCGTTGATCTTTTCTTTACTCTCCTGTGCTTCCCAGCTGTGGATAATTGATAAAGAGGTATAAATGCAACTCGGCGACAGCCATTCAATAGCTTGGTCAGCTATCTTTGGTTTGTGGCTTTTGTTGAACAGATAAACTGAACAAATCACATGATACTTGATGGACTTGAGAATCTAAGAAACGTATTCCTCTGGTGATAGGTGCTGAGGCTGGAAACGCACGGACTCTGTAGGGGGAAATACATACACACGGAACACAGGCGAGGCAGAGAAGTCAAAGGCGGATGCTCAAAATGGAGATACACATGCAGAAGGAGATGGGACCAGAGAAGGTGAGCAAGAGAACAGACGGGAAAGAGTACTTGGTCTGCAGATGTTCCACAGATTCTTCCCCTATTGCAGCCTATTTATTCATTTTTTCCCTAAGTTATCAGGCATCTGTATCTTTTCATACACATTTCTGAAGACAATTTAAATAATCCTATCCCTTATAATTCAAAGTGTCTGGGGAGGGGGAATAAAAGGTCATTTTGTACAAAAAGGCAGAGGAATATGAATTTGAAGGATATGCAAGAAGAATAAACGGGATAGGAAAACAGGAGGCCAGGGCAAATTGAATATAGCAAGTGACAAAATTTTCATAAATATAAGTTTAAAAAGCAGTGCAAGATTTTGTAAACACTTTGAATTGAATTTTGATCCCTATTAGTAGGTTTGTTCTTTTGCAGTTCCTTGAACTGCTTGTCCAATGGTGTGAAGCAGTTATTTCCCCGTGTTGATTTAGAATTTGCAAATATATATTACTGTTTATTTGTACAGTGATACAGGTCTTTAAGTTTCCAATTTTAAAGAACTAAATAGCTGTGTTTCTGTGTCTCTTACTCTTTTACTAGAATATACAATATGGTATACAGTCCAACATTTATCACAGAAACCCAAAGGGAATATCCTTACCATCTTCAAGCTCTTATTTTTGGGGGGTAGTGTCAACAGTTTATACTCTTGATCCTGGCCTTTTTATTTCTTCTCTATTTCCAACAGTGCAAATATAATGGAATATAGTACTATTGGATTGAATTCTTTGGCTATGCACGGATTATATTCAGAATGCTATCATCTTTTACTGCGTCTACTACACATAGTCACACTTGACATATGATATGCTTGTGAAAATGATGACCCCCAAAAGAGAAAATGAGACACCAAATTCTCCTCCACACAACAAAGAGAAAATAGGCAGCAAAGATACATGCGCAGATTATTTTTGTTACACTGGGTAATTGTGTAGACATCTTCAACTCCCTAGCCACTGCTAGATCTGATTTTCATTTCATTTTCTGAGAATGTTCTTGTTCCATGTTAAATCATGATCTCCTGGGATATGACATGTTTGATGCATCATGTTTTAAAATAATAAAATATAACATGTCAAGGGTTATTACACACCAAAAAACAAATAAAACAGAGGAGGTAGAAATCACAAGGTGCCCCCAAAGCTCCAGAGGACTTATTTCTTGGTGTTTGAAATATTAGTGACTGGTTCAGTGCCCTTCAACTTGAAAATAGGGAAGACTAATAATGTGGTTATTCTAGGCTCTCCTTCTACTTAAGGGCTACCATGGACTGCACTATTAACAAAGGGAGAAAGGAGAAAAATATAAAAGAAAATGTCAAGCAATCTCATTAACAGATTTTCTCATAAGTTTTTATAAGATCACAACCTCAGAATTGAATTGATCTAATATTCTATTGTATAAGGCCATGTAACTGAGATTTATAATCTATCTACAGCCAGTTTGTGTTTAAAATATTGTATGTTCACTCAATAAAATTCTTGAACACTTAATGTGTGTTTGAATGTCTGGATGGAAAGATTAAGTCTATCTTCTCAGGCTAGTGAGGGAAAGAGCTTTGTAAACAGAATCCAAATTCAACATATCTGAGGGGGGGGGAGGCTGGGGGTAGGGGGAGGATGGAGAGATTGGCGGGTGGGGTGGGGGGAACAGGTGAGCATGGGTGTGTTTATGTGTTTCCCCAATATTTGATAGGAAGATGATAATCCTCATTTCATTTATTTCGGTAGATGATCAATGCTGAATGCTTACTGATTCACCCTAGTCTCAATTTTGTGTTTTTGTTTCCTCGACTAAACGTTTGTTTGTCCCTGCTTGAAACATTCTTCATCATAGACATTGATTCTGCTATAGACTTGAACCTGCCCATACCAGTAGTCTTTTCCTGAAGCAAGATCCTGACCTCTTTATTAGAGAAAACTGCTCAATGACACATTTGTGCATTATTGCTTGGAAATATTATACTTTATCCAAGGCTAAGTCACTACTGCAAGATGATTTTCCATAGTTCCACTCCTAAGTTTTGGGAGGTATCCCGCTTTACTGCTTAGAGTGATGAATGCTCTATTAGAGGTAGGGAAATTGACCTCTGCAGCACGGAAGAGAAATACATTCTGAATGCCATTTTTTCTGATGGATTGTGATAAAATAAGACTTTCCTATGTGGGGAACTTAAAAAAATCATGGTGTCTGATCCAAGCTGGGTATTCAATAAGGAGAAGGTAGGAAAGGGCATTCTAGGCACAAAGACAAACCTCAGTAAAAGCACTGAACCATGGAAGTTTATTCTAACTTGAAACAATGACAAAAATCACCTGGAAGTCACATAACTGCCTTCTTAGAAATCAGAGTATGCCTTTTTCCTCTCCGTCTGTCCTTATGCAGGACAAAGATTTGTCAGTTTATTCATATTTTCAATAACCTCAATTGTGTGCCCATCACCTTGCTATAAGCAGGAAATTACATTTATGGACATAGTATGTTGCCTACTTCAAAGCACCAACATCTCAAGGAGGAAGAGAGCATTTGAAGATAATTACAATAAATGTGATCAAGATAACAAAGGCAGCTTCCAGGAGCAAAGAAAACGATCAATAAGTAAACCAGCCTGGTTGAGCCGGACAGGACAGGTGGGGGAAGAAGCAGCAAGGAAAGCTTCATGGTGAAGAAGATGAAATTCCTGACCTGTTACAAAAGATCAGTAGGAAATTGAAGAGAAAATGTGAATTGAGAAAGTCATTTTAGTTAGAGAAAATGACAAAGCTACAGAGTTGATAGGCGATTCTAGAATATAAAGTGTCAGCCCGGGAGCAGTGAAAACTTATGAATGAGGTGTCGAGCAATCATAGCATGAAGGCCCTGCATGAGCAGGAGCTGCACTTGGATATGGAGCCATAAGAGCAGGTGCTGAAGATTTAAGAGGAGAAGGGACACAATCCGCTATACATATGAGACAGATACCTCCGTAGGGCTGTGGATGAAGGATCTGAGAATGCATTATTAAAGGGAGGGAGACTAGGTCACAGTCCTTAATTGAGAGATGATGAGAAGCCTAATTAAGGCAGCATTATTAGGGACAGAGATTAGTGAGTGTGTTGATCATAAAAAAATTTTGAGAATACGCCTGGCTTTGTGATTAAGCTATAGGAGAGAGAGACCGGGGGAGGAAACAAATTTGAATTTACTTTCAGCTTTGTAGCTCTGGTAAGTTTATGGACAGTGTTGTCAGCAAGTAAGATAAAATAAAAAGGAAGAGAATTACTATATAACTTTCAAACAGGACAAGTTTATTTTTGTCGCATTTCAAAACACTACTAAAGTCGCAATAGGCATACAGGTCCATGAGAACGAAACAAGGGAGTGAGAGAGAAAAAAAATATTAAGAAATGATGTTACTGCATATTTTAAAAGAAGAAGAAGGGATGGACATTTAGGAGAGTAGAGAAAGACGGAACCTAAATGAAAAGAGGGATAATGATAGGAATAGAACCAGTATAAGTATCCTGAATCTTTTAAGTTTTGGGTTTGGAGGGACCTTGGGGGGCAAGTGGAAGACTAGAAGCTGAAATTAGAAGGACTGGATGAATAGCTGTATCTTTTCCTCCCCTGGGGCCTAGAGGAAGTTTATTCTCTGAAAATATTGAATTAGAATGTTCTAGACTCTAGGATATCTTCCTGGGCAGATGAAGATGAAACAGTGGACAAAAAAGAGGGACATAAGTGAAACTCTTCACTCTGTATCTTGTGACCCTCTCCCTCTATACCTTTCCAGAACATTCCTGGGCTCTGCTGCCAAAATGCTCTTCAACATGTATATAAACTGTACCCCACTCCTTGGGTTGGGAATTCTTCTCTGGAAAAAACAGTCAGCAATAGAGGAAATATCTACTCATCAGAAAAGCCTACTCATTTTTTAATAGTTTTGGAGTAAATTCCAACATCTAGAATCTCACTGCCTATTTCCCTTTACATCCCATATTAGTTTCCTAAGGCTGCTATAAAAAAAAAAAAAGTACAAATTTGGTAGGTTAAAACAATAGAAACTTATTCTTTCAAAATTCTAGAGGCCAGAAGTCTTATAATCAAGTTGTCAACCCACATGCCACGAAGGCACTTGTGGAGAATCTTGTTTTTCCTCTTCCAGCTTCTTGTGGCTCAAGCATTCCTTGGAGCCACATTGCTCAAATCTCTGACCCCATCTTCACATGACTTTCTTCCTGTGTGTTTATCTTAGGAGAGAACTGTGTGTTTCTAGATGGTGATGTAGCTTTGTAAATCCCCAAAGTTTCCCATCAATTTTTAAATAACTGGCCCATATCACCTTCAAGTCATAAAGATTTTGCCCATCGTGAAAACCTTTATTGCCATCCTCACAGGGGTTTTTATGTGCTGCTGCCCAACCCTAAACATAGACATAAAGGACACACACACACTTGGATAGAGCAACTGAGTGATGTCTGGGCCATTAAGTGGCTCAAAACAAAACAAAACAAAACAAAACAAAACAAATCTCCCAAACCTTCCTACATGTCTACTCTCATATGGGTGAAGCAAAACTTGATTCTTTAAGGAATATTCTTTGGTTCATGCAGTCTTCAGGCTTGACTGAGGACTCCTCCTGAAAGAGCAAAGAAAGCACTTGTTGGTCAATGGAAGATGAGAGAAGAGAGAAAATAAAGAGATTGGTGAAAGAGGATGGCTGCGAAGAAGACTATGGTTGGATACAACTGACCACAAATTTTTAACTTTGACACCGTCACTTGGGCAAAGGGTAATTTATGAACCAAGTTTATTTGGAGATCAATTCAGTACTAAAAATAATTCTAACAAAAAACATGTTTCTATGGGAAAATATTGAAGTTGGGAATGAGAGATCTTACAGAATTTTGGAACGTAATCTTCTCACCTGCTAATCTATAGCCGCTCGTGTAATAACACACAGCATGCCGAATACGGTGTTACTCCACGAGTCGTTTCCCACTCACTCTGTAGGCCTGTAGAAAAAGTCATGCAGCTCAAGAGACAAAAGAGAAGTGGGAAGGAAAATAAATCCCCTCTTTCCTAGGCTAACCAACAAACTGCATTTACTTTTTGTGTGAACACTCACCCCCCACTCTTCTGGAAGAACACAAGGCCTGCATGCTGTTCTAAACTTTACAACCTAAACCTGACCTACACTCCAATCCACCCCCTTCCCCCAACCAAAGTGCTCATAATCGTGGGTCATCTTTATACTGGGAGCACTGCATGGCCACTGCATCTAAAAACTCACGAGCATTTGTTATTCTAGCTCTTTTGTGCTTTGTTTTCAGACACAATATAGATATGCACACTTGCGCAAGTGTGCAAGAGATATGCTGTTTTGAAAGAAAAGCTTAAGACTGAATAAACAATAGTACCTTGACTGAGGGGGAAAAAAAAAACCACCAAAATTGCTAATAAACAAGTAAATAAATGAGCGAGAATACTGGAGACAACTGAAGAAATACATACAAAGGTCACCAGACACTACCAGGGATTTGAAAGTAAACATATTCAACTATGAATCAGGAACGAAATAAAACTGTAAATTAGAGATTCAGATTTCTTTCAACTGAAAACATTTGTTGCAAGTCTGACATTACAAAGTTCCTTTGTAACCAATTATGTCTATCGCTTGCAGTAAAGTCATAGTTCTTCACAGGTGTAAAATGTTGAAAAGCACAGACTTCTGTTGACAATGAGAATATAGTAAACCAATTTATGAACATGACAAAAATATCTTGAGGTGAAAAAAATAGGTCAAAAAGAGCAGCTTTTGTATTTTTGCCATTGTAAAATGTTCAGATAGCCGTCCAATACAAGGGCAAATAACACCTGTACACTAGAAAGCTTTACAAAAATTCTCACCTACAACTAAAGCAACACAGTATGGCTTAATTTTGCCTGTAAATACCTGTGTGTACATATTAATTCACATAATTCTATATGCATAAATGTGTGCATGTATTATTTCAGATAATTATTTTTCCTTACATAAAACAGAAAAAAAAATTGAAACCGACCAAATAGTATCAACATACTTTTGAGGGAAAAAAGTGTCTCACTATGAGAAAGAAAAAAAAAATTAGTTGCATGAAATCCTTTACAAGATCAAGAGATACGTGTTAATGCCATTTAAAAACCATTCCATTTCATTCCAGTTCAGAATTGCCATTACACCTGTATGGCCATGTGCCAAGCCACTCTGAGGAAAGAGAAGTGGGTTGTCTTCCTGAGACATGTGAGTGGGTTGCCACAGAGACACAAATAGAATCAAAGGGGTAACTAACTAAAGTGATAATTATAGGTCTTTATTTATTTTTTTAAAAGATTTAATTTATTTATTTGCCAGAGATAGAGTGAGAGAGAGACAGCAAGCACACAAGCAGGGGGAGCTGCAGGCAGAGGGAGATGCAGGCTCCCTGCTGAGCAGGGACCCCCCCCCTCCCCCCCTCCCATGCAGGACTCGATCCTAGGACCCTGGGATCATGACCTGAGTCAATGGCAGTTACTTAACCGACTGAGTCTTCCAGATGTCCCAACTATAAGTCTTTAATATCTGTCCTTTTGAATCTTCAAATTGTGTAAGATACTCCTGATGCATGCAAATGAGGGTTAACTTGTGCAAAGCTAAACTCCTGCAGGAGATACTCCTAGACAAAGTGCTGGTTACCCCCAAATCCATTACTTAAAGGAAAGAATTAAAGTCAACTTCAAAGCTTGGATCCCAGTTCCAATTCAGCCATGAATAAAGATGTGGCAAGGAGTTTGTCACATAACACAACTGCAACAGCATGTTTTGTGCCTGAGCTCCCAAGCATATCCCCCCAGGGAAGAGTTTTCCCCTCCAAACTTCAGCCCCTACCTACACTGAGCTGGCAACAGGGTTGCTTGGATTCAAGGTTCTAAACCATCATATTACTTTTGAATGTTGGCCCCTGTTACCATTGGAGGAGAAGCCCTCTAGGTCTTTCCAAAAGCCCCACTGCCCAAGGACTGCTGTTTCCTCAAATCTCACATCAGGTCTCATGAGCTCACTTCAGATTTGCATCAGCTACCCCAGAATGTGGTGACAAGGCAACAGGGACTGCATGTCTGTCACTGATTTTCACCTCTGAAAGTTGCAGCAATAAATGCTATTACTGCAAACCTAGTATTTCTGCTTGACTCTGCTCTTTTCTGCATGAGAGTAAGAAGACATTAATTTGGATACACAAAGAAATCACTATTTTCTGATTCCTGAAACAGAATTTTAGCATCTAACGAAAAATAGAAGTCTTTCAACAAATTCTAGTTGAACAAAAATGTTCTTTGTCCATCTTTCACTTGGATCAGAATACACATACTTGAATAATAAATAAATATAAATAAAAGGTCAAAACATTTAATGTATACTCATATTCTGTTTGCTAAAAATGATTTACTTCTAGCTATTATTTTGTTTTGCTTGTAAATAGAAAAAGAGAAAAAAAAAAGGAAAGAAAAGATTCAGGTAAGCATTTCAAATATTAACTTCTCTATTTAACATTCCCCCTCAGGGCAACTAAGTCTCTTTTACAAATATGTAATAAATGAGAAAAAGGGAAAAAAGACTTATTGCTTTGGGACTGAGAGAACAGCCATGTGAGTGAACTCATCATTTTTCATCTTTTCTTTTCATGCTGTGCATTTTTTGTAGGTTTGTTCAAAATTGAAAGTTAAGTGGATCTAAAAACAACATGTAGCACTTGTTTTACAATCAATATATGATATTCTGACAAGCCGAAAGAAACGGTTAGTTTAAAAACTATTAATTTAATGCAGGATTCTAATTTAAGATGCAAGCAAATCTTTAAACTCTTCATTAAAACAATTGGACCTCTATATTTTACCAATGTCTCGGTTGAAATATTAAATAATGTAATTTATCGTTTAGGAATTACTATATTGCACTGAAAATGGATTTAAATGACACCATTAAAATAATGTCACCACAGAGAAGCACTATAAATGATCTGACTCTCAGTCCCTTCAAATACCTAAAATTAAGATGGAATAAATCTTTACTTTGCTACATTCCTCACCTGTATTGATATTTTATGAATCATTACATTTTAGATGCATTATGCTATGGGATACTCAATACCCTAGAAAAAAAATCAACTTTAGTTTCCCTAGTCTAAATCATATGATTCATGGGGTGACAGAATTCGGGTCTGTTGAAAAAGTCATGATTCCCAAGTAATCACTCAATAGGCAGTTGCTGAGTGAATGACATGAAGAGGAAGGCAACATACCTGGGAAAGGCATCATGATGTCATTCCCTCAATGCAAACTGTAAGTGACTGTATAGTTCTAAACTCCATGTCATGAGGAGAGCCGAGGATGATGGGCATTGAGCTGCCCTCTTCACCCTCCTCTCCCTCTATGCTTTTCTCATTCTCTGTGTTTCACCCAGGTTGGCCTGCCTTCACTGTCATAAACACACAGGCCTCCTTCTTCTTTCTAGCATATGGGATGGTCTCCTGTAGTTGAGTACTTATGAGTAATTCTTGCCATCTATTTCCACCAAAATATTTCCACCAAAATATTTCCAACAAAAGTTCAAAAAATTTTAGACCATGTATTCCTTATAATTTTAAATATATTGCTTATCAAGATAATGATCCCTTAGTTAAATTATTTTATAGGGTAAATCATAATGGATACTGCATAATTAATAAGACATGGAAGAGCAATTTAAAAGCATTTAAGTAAAAACAAGTCTTGTTTGATAAAATAAAATACACCAAAGAATCCCTATTGAAAGTCCCTATATGCTCTTTTAATTGTATTAAAAAATTATTTATAAATAAGCATTGTAAAGACAGAACCTGATCAATGATTATAGTTTTCTTGGAGCCATTACAGTTCATCCTTTATTTAAAAAGTTATCATATAGTCAAAACGGCATCAGTTCTATTTCAGAGATAACTCATTCATTCATTTATTCTTCTCTGGCCAATGGAGAAATATTTGCACTTGTAAGCCAATAAAACTTGTACAGTATACCATAAGATATAGATGCATACTTAATTGCAAAATACTTGAAGTTTTTCAAGGATTCTTTCAAGTATTTGAGATTAGTTTAAAGCAGTTGAATTCCAGCCTCACTGGCAAGCTAATTCTTAAGCATTGATTAAAAACAATGATCTAAAATTTTACTATTAAAGGTTAAGTAGATTTTTTAAATGAAAATATAGTAGTAAAAGATGCTTATTTACTCACACTTTGAAGTGAATAATTAGTCCAACAGAGTAAAAATGTCCAGCCATACACAAATATAATTAATTTTATCAAAGGAAATAAAAATGTAAAACAAAGAAAAACAGGAAATTAAGTAGCAAGGAAATTAAAAGATTCATAGTGACTTTAATCCTTTCTCAGATTCTGAGTTTAATTGCCAGTTGAGGAGTAAGCTCATTATAAAATCACTCTAAGAAAACTGACTTTTTAATTTTAGGTTAATTTCATGGGTATGAATGGAGCCTTGGCTGAGAAATCGAAAGAAATAAAAAAAATTCCTTGATGAAAGATTATGAAAAGTAGTGTTTGCTCAATAAGCACAGTGTTCCAGCAATTATAAAGTCAAATAGATTCTAATCAAAAAACCAAAAAGTACTGATATTTAATATTTATCTTTTGTTACCTTTAAAAATGTACTGTTTGAAATTTAGGTGAATGAGTTTAATCCCATAAATCACTCACTTAAGCAAAAATAATATTTAATGATAAGTTAATTATATAAAAAGTCTCATAAAAAATTATGAGAAAATATTTTTTAGCAACTCAACTGGTTTGAACTGAATCAAAACACCACATAGTATAAACCGAGTGCACATCTTCCCACAGATTAACATTACAATGTGATAAATACTGGAATGTAATCTTTCTACCAAGACAGTTTTCCAATCCCATTTAGAAAAAAAAAAAAGTATTTGTCTCGTTACCTTCAGATTTATTGTATGAAAAAGACTGCTTCGTACAACAGAAATGAAATCATTTATGTGACTTATTCTTCAAGGCAATTTTCTGGTTTATTATTTGTTCATTCTTTAGCTGTGGCTTAAGTGCGTATACAATCATCCTACATACTGATATTCCAAATTAGGTTTGTCAAATCCCTCAAGAATTAAGAAACATTAGAGTCAATAATTCTTTATTTACAACTCAAGTTTTTACTATTTTGATGTATTTTGGAGCTCTCAGTAAATGGCCTTGGTTTTTTGATCTCTTCAAATGTTCGATTTTAAATAACTCTTCTGTTTCTACTATTAACATTAGAGCTTGGCCATATGTTGATTTTATTTTGATTTGACCTTAAGTAAATTTGATTTTTAAGTTTTTTACTTATAACACATTTTCTCCTATAATCACACATATAATTTGTATGCATATACATATATATGAAATTATACAGAATTCACTATACAACACACACACACACATTGGAATAATTTACTTTGTAATCATACTTTCACACATATATATGAATTTTAGGAGAGGGAGATAGCCACGTTCACATAATTTTTAGCATTAAGAAGTCTATTTAGAAAACCCGATATCAAGGGGCGCCTGGGTGGCACAGCAGTTAAGCGTCTGCCTTCGGCTCAGGGCGTGATCCCGGCGATCCGGGATCGAGCCCCACGTCAGGCTCTTCCGCTATGAGCCTGCTTCTTCCTCTCCCACTCCCCCTGCTTCTGTTCCCTCTCTCGCTGGCTGTCTCTATCTCTGTCAAATAAATAAAAAAATAAAATCTTTAAAAAAAAAAAGAAAACCCGATATCTTTGTATATTTGTTCTGGGATTGCTCTCCATTTCTCTTTATCATTAATAGCCACCTCCCCAAGCTACATGTTATAGGAATCATTCTTAAAGAATCATTTCAACTCCCTGATCTTTGGTTCCTGCTGTAAATTGATTCTACACACAGCAGTCTAATGAAATCATATAAAAAATACTTTTGTGATTCTAAACCACAGAAACATGTGGATGTTCCTTCCCTGAAAGATGAACTTAAACCCTGGTGTGATTCTTTATCTATTCACATTATTTTTAAGGAATAAAGTAGCAAAACCACAAAGCCCAGAGAGAGGTCTTGGGTTAAGTGTTTGTGTAACTCTTTTTCTCAGTATGCAATTTCTTATTCTCCTTCTATATTTCTTTAACTGACTCTCTCAGTATGTCCTCATTATATCTTGCTTTAGCGATACGTCAAAATACTGTCATTAGTGAAAAGGATCTTTGCTCTGAGAGCAAGTGATGAAGGTGTAAATTACATGAGTAGAAGAAGAAAAGATGTGCCCTAGGAATTTAAACCCATTTTGCCTTCATGATTCGGACAAATTCATTCAGTGAGCTAATGAGCTATGAGAAATGAGATACATTTCAAACACATTGCTTAGTGTAGAGAATGTTCTACTAGACTTGGTTTTATCATTAGAGTTGTGGGCTCACTTACTGCATTAGGGAATTCAGAATATGTTTAACTAATGTCTTTCATTTTTAGAAAGAGTAATAAAACAGTGAGAATTACCAATAATTTTTTTCTTTTTTTTTTTTGAGAAATATGTACTTAATATGTCTTTGTAATGGCCAATGGTATTTTACTTCTTGTGTATTTGTTTTTATACAACCTGCTTTATTCAAAACAATTCATTGTAGTTGATGGTCTTTATAAAAACAAACAAGCAAACAAAAGCCTGCTCTAGAGTTGGAATTGGTGATATAGAGTGAAATAATTACTTAGGATTGATTGTGAGACCAAAGCTGAGAGCAACGGTAAGGACAGGTCCAAGTAAGTGTTAGGTACCACAGATGAATAAAAATGCAAACCTGACACAGAGGGAAACAGAGAAAAAAGCTTTCCTGATCATCTCATGCATTCCAAGGAAGGAGCTCTGTAGTATTTCAAAGATTATTTTACAGAAACATGATAAACATGCTCCAGATTTTCTGTGAAATCTGAAAGACAAAACCATCTCTTTTTTGCTTAAAATAAAATTATTTGACTTAACAGTAGCATGACATGATTCCACTATTACTGAATCACTGTGATTATACTATTTGTATAAAATATTGCATTTTAACCACAACAAAATATCATTAATTTTTAAAATTCATTTCCAAATAATTTATGGGACATTAAAGAGATATAGCTTCCCATTTCTGGGTGACGATGAAAGTGACGAATGAATGACTTGTTCTTATCACCAAGTAATGAAAATTAAGATCCAGGTGTGGGCGTGCCTTCGATAAATGATAGAAGTGGTGAGGAAATCCTGAGAACACATTATACTTAAAGTGTCTCAAGTAAATAAACCTTTGATTTTTCAATGTTTCAGGAAGAAAAAAAAATCCATCCTGCTTTACAGTTGTATCATGTTAGTGTAGCATTTTCATTTTCATATGCCTTTTCTCTTTTAGGTAAAAATAAGAATAGCTGATATTTGTTGAACATGTACTATGACAAAATTTTTGAGTTTTCCACCAAGTCCATTCTCCTGTTCTTACCTTGGAAGACCGGGGTTCTAAGCTTGAAGTTTCTAACTAGAGAATTCCTTTCTTAGTCCCCTTTACAGGTAGACACAGCATAGGGGGTCAGATTTTCCCCATGAAAGTGAATGGCAGTGTGCCACATGGGAGCCTGAGTCTGTAGGGCTGCGAGTTCTCCCATAGATTCATTCTCTTTCTCTTTCCCTGCCTGATGGAGCTAGGCTTACAGAACCACTGGGCAACGTGCAGATTTCCACAGGCTATTTGCTAATGCCTCTCAGGAAAACTGTCATTGTGAAAAAATATATACATGCTTCCTTGTTTCTTTTTATTTACTGCATTATAAAATGCTTTAAAAATGTAATAGGTTAGGCTTTTATTTCCCCTAATAAGTTTAACATGTGCCATGCCATCCTCTAAGAGCTTTATATAAACTGTATAATTTAATCATGAAAAGAGTTATGTGGGTACTTTTATTGCCACTTTTTCGAATAAAGAAACT
>NW_024426552.1:22731319-22862349 GCF_017311325.1 Ursus maritimus
TAGTTTTATTTAGATGAAGTAATTTGCCCATGTTCACTCTGCTACTGCCATATTCTATCAACTCAAAGATGAGCCTTTTTTCCATATCATAACATCTCTGAAAGCAAGATGTATCTTAAAATAATTGGTATCCTACAAATCACTTGTAGGGGTTGCTTGTGTGTCTAGGGGAGAATATAAAATAACGATGTATGCTCTAAAAAATAATGCCTTGGATTTGATGACCATAAGTAAACATGGTTGTAGGTATTCAAGCCCAGGCATCCTGTTCCAGAACTTTTGATCTGAAGTCCTACTTCACTTAAAAAACAAAATGAGGGGTGCCCGGGTGGCTCAGTCGGTTAAGCCTCTGCCCTCAGGTCATGATTCCAGGCAGGGTCCAGGGATCGAGCCCTGCGTCAGGCTCCCTGTTCAGAGGGAAGTCTGCTTCTCCCTCTCCCTCTGCGCCTCCCCTTCCACGTGTTCATGCTCTCTCTGTCAAATAAATAAGTAAAATCTTAAAAAACATGAAAATAAAAAGACAAAACAATTTCAACATAACACAAAAATGGTGTCTAGGAAGGACAGTCTTGTACATTTTTCAAGTTGGTTTGATTCCGTTTATTTTCAGTTTCCCATATCTTTTCCATTTTTGATGTTAATAAATAAATGACTTTTAATCTTCCAGCATAAATTAACTGCTTTGCTGAAATACCCAAACAAGTGGTGAAAAGTGGGAATGTTTTTGCGATTTTTTTTTAATTTCCTTGTTGATGTAAGACTATAAAACAGGACTAAATCTCATCTCCTAGGATACGTCCTGCCATGATGAAATTAATAAATTAGACAAAATGTATTGTTTACAAGTAAGATACTTCTGAAAAATTGTCTTGATACAGTATATATGGCTTCTCACCAAGTTCCTGCCAGGTGATGACGCATTTGTCCTTTTTCCTTTCTTGACCCCTCCCTCCAATCAATCTCTGTTTTTCTCTGCCTTCGTTTCTTATTTTTATCTTTTTGGGGGAGCAGGGCAGGAAGAAGATTCAATTTTAGCAGTTTGAGAGGTTTTGAAATAATGAGAAGCAGTACAACTATGTAATTTATTTTCATTTATCAACTAGACTATGAACTCCTTGAAGGGATGGTCTATGATTTTTATCACTCCGCTCCAGCCCTTGGTACAAAGTCAACAACTGCCTGCAAGCCCTGGAGAATCTGTTAAATGTCCCTGCAATTTGAAAGAACAAGATGGTAAAATTTTTTCAATTACTTAATTCAATACTATTGATCACCTACTATGTACCAATCAGTATTTCTGACAGAGTTCAAGTACAAGAACTATCTATGGATCTATTTATCTATCTATCTATCTATCTATCTATCTATCTATCTGTTATTCTGAAGTTAATGATTATTTATGTAAACTTTAAAAAAAACTAAAATTTTCCATTGCATATTTCTCTGTGTTTTTAATTTCCCTCATAAATTTGGACTGTGCTCATAAAAAAACCATGATTCCCAATAATCCATTTTTATGTGACTTAAACATATAAATATACGATTTCAAAAGAACCATTCTACTTCAGGAAATATCTTCTAAAGAAACGATCCTAAACAGAAAAATATATGTATATATAAACATACGTTAAACATAAATGTTTATAACTGGATTTTATGAAGCAAAAAATTTAAAAAAACTTCTGATTTTATATAGATATAGGTATATAGATATATAACTATATCACAACTAAAAAAATAGCTGTCTTCAAGTTTTGATAATAGTGTGCATTTTTCTCTTATTTTATTTTTCTGTGATTATAGAAGTCTGTTATGTGTAGATCTTGGTACTACTGAATAGGAATAATGAAATATAATGTAATGCTTTTTTGAGCACTTCTGAAGGCCAATCAGTATGCAACACAATTTATAAGAATTATTACTTCATTATTCATTACAAGCCTATGAGGTATTATACTATTATTCCCATCTTATTACTGAGAAAAGAGCCAAACAGATGAAATTATACAAAAGCTAAAAAATAGAGGAACTAGTACCAGACCCAGTGTCATTCTGAAACTATGTTTTGAACAACGAGTGATACCATCCATTTTTCCTGAAATATAATGTCTGTTTTCTCAAGTGGGAGAGAAAATAGTATATAGATATGAGACAATGTTAAATACTGCCTGTAAAGAAAGGAAAAATTGGTTTGAACTAAAAATGACAAAAAAAAACCCTTTTATTAATCAGCCTGGGGGAAAGGGTGTGAGCAGACACAGAATATGACAGCTATTAAATTAACAGAAAATGCTGTGTATCTCGCCAGTTGTAGAGAAACTGTAAAATGCATTAATGATCTCTTTTTAGAGAGGTACCTTTTCTTACCAATTACACTCCCAGCCTCTCTTTGCTATATATATTTATAATTAGAGATACCCAATGACTAAGTCATCTTCACTTCAGGAGAGCACGCAATGACTAATTGATCTCTACCTCTAATCTTGCCGCAGAAAAAAGTGAGTGATCCAAAACTCATGCTTTCCTTAGACCTTTCTCAAAATCATTCCATGGGAAGCCAAACCTTACAAAAGATATGTCTCTGGAGAGTCACCCTTGCTGCATCAAGTCACTGTCTCTGACTTGTTGGATTACAGATTTGCCCCTGTGTTTTTATTTTTGTTTTTTGACCACATGGATTTAGGCTTTATTGCATGGATTGCCTTAATACAAAACAGAATGTGATAAATGCTGTCAAACAAGTTTAAATGTTCTTTAGTTCGAGCAGTGAAGAGGAAGTGATTACTTTTGGGTCAAAAGACAGATGAAAGTTTACACTGAGTGCTTCCTGAGGTAGGCTCTAAGTTGGGGACCAATCTGGTTGTATGAGTCTATTTCAGGATCAGGGAACAGTTTGAACATGGGAAAGATATTGTCAGAAAACATCAAAGCACTCTGCTCAGTTTGAATTAGGTTTAAGGATATTCGGTCTAGAAAGCAATGTTGGAGATAAATGTGAAATGTTTAAAATATTATAAAATAAAAGTTGGGCATGTCTTCTGTAGGTTATCAGGTTGGACACAGAGGCATTTGAATGGTATATGATGGACAGATCGTTGGATTAAGACAAGAAACAATCTAGTGTCAGTTAAAGAATGGATTTGGACATTTGAAATTTGGGTCAGGAAGAACATTCAGGAAGCAACTGCAAAAAACTGAGTGAATGTTCCATTGCCAGAATAATTAAAGTAAGAAAAATACATGTGTGACAATATTTAATAAGAGATTGAAGAGAAAGAACAAAAAAAATGTGGTAAGATTTTTAGTAGAAAATAGTGGCAGGTTCAGGAGTTGGTGATATTATCAAAGAGGGGACGATGAATACACTCTTCTTGATAGGCTGCCAAGAGCAGGCACCGTACTAAGATGGAACCACAAGCCAACATATGAAAATAAATCTCTAGAGCAGGGGCAGAGCATCTGAACTTGAAAGGACAATTTGAGGGTTGTTAATACTCAAGTGAATTTTCAAAGTATATCAGTAGAGAATTTAAAAGAAATCATGTGAAATGAGATGAATACGTCCATTTAGGAGCCATGTTTAGGAAAGAGCAAATAAGAAGAATCTGGTAAATAACAGATTAAGAAAATGATGAGAGATAAAGAACCAAATAGACTCTCAAGATGAAAGAAACTGACAAGTTTACATCGCTCATCAAGTGTGAGGAGGAAGAAGATTTAGTGGTTATGATATCACTGATGCACCATTCCGGAAAGTACTAGGGCACTCTAAATCTTTTTCCAGAGCTCTCTGTCTTATTTTGAGGGAGGATATTAGATAAGGTATTACCATATTGAAATTTATAGAATTTCCCCCCAATCTATGCCCCTTCCTAGTTTCTCATTTATTTTATGATCTTTAGTGTCCTACATTTCTTTAAAGTTAGAAGTTCTTAGGAACGAAGGTCCCAGTAGAACGTGGCAATACTGTGATACTGAATGAACAGAGATCTGTGCTGGGAAACAAAGAGCAAAGGGCAACTGGCAAGAATTTGTAAAGCAACTGCTTGTATTCAAAGCACTGCGCTATCCCCACTGTTCTATGAATCCATGACTTATGAACAATTGATTTTCTATTTAAGTATAAACTTTCAAGGTCACTTAAACCTAGAGTATCTATCATACATTTGAACACCGTGGGTAACTTCGATGAATGTTTCATCTATAATCTCTCCTTGGCACACACATCTGATTTATTAAGCTTCATCGCTAACTCATCATACAAGTGAAATGCCAAACAGGTTAATTTTCCCCGTGAATGTGAACACTTTTTCACTTACCGTTTTTTGCCAGTTTTCCTTTTTCCTCATACAGGTATACCGCCCTCCAGGAGGGAGCTCTGTAACATTTTATAACTTACCTTTTATCTGTTGAGTCATTCCGGAAGCTGCCAAGAGCGCCTTTAAGGACAATACCCGGTCAATTACCGTAATCACTTCCCGCCTCTTTCTCTAACAGACATTTGCCATTTAAGTGACAGTTTCGTTCTGAATGGTCCCTTGATTTTAAACCTCTTATTGAAAGATTCACTGACTTCTCAGATAAGAGTCAATTTATTTTTTCCAGAGCTTTTGACATATTTGAAAAAGTCACCTTCTCTTCACTTTAAATATCATTTTCACCAGGTAATCACTTCTCCTGATCCTCCCTGATGTTCTTCATAAAAACTTTTATATTCTTCCATTGTCTTACCCTAAACACGCTGCATTCTATAACATACTTACTGATGCATTCTTCATTTTACCTGTAGTAGGTAAGAATCACCTTTGTTTTGTTTTGTTTTCTTGCCAGGCTACTCTTCTCTACTTCAAATCCTTTCTCCACATATTCATTACATTCCAAGCTCTCCTATGGCAAATTCATAATTGCCAAAGGAAAAAAAAAAATGGGGGGAGGGTACAAGTTGGGCCCAGACTGATTTTCTGTTACCTGAGTTAATGACAATAGGAAAAAAAACTTGCTTTCCTAAACACCTATGAAGAAACTTCAACGAATATTTGTACATGTTTTGATAACTTGTGCCACTTTATAGATATACAAAACTATTTGAAATATTTATAAGGATTTTATTTGCATCAAGTTATGCCTACTTTCTTGGACATATTACTGGAAACTTTCTAATATTTCTCCAAAAAAACTCTTTTCAAAGCTCTACCTGACTTTTAACTACATATTTTTTTATGGATTGAATTCTTTTTCCCTGAAACATTCAAATGCTGAAATTCCAACTTCCCAGGACATGGTATTTGGAGGTGAGGACTTTTGAAAGGTGATTAGATATTGAGGGTAGAGTCCTCTGAATGGGATTATTTCCCCTTTAAAAGAGACCCCAGTGATTTCTCTCCCCCTCCTTTTCTCCCATGTGAAGATATAATGAGAAGACAGTTGTCTGCAATCCAGAAGAGGGATCTCATCAGAACCAGGCCCCTTTCTGGTACCTTGATCTTGAACTTCCAGGCTCCAGAACTGTGAGAAAAAAAAAAAATTCTGTTGTTACAAACCACCTAGTGTACGATATTTTGTTACGGCAGCCCTAAGTGACAAGGACAAATCCCTAAATGTACAGCTAGAGTATCAACCCCCCAAGAAGACTTTCCAACCCCCAACCTCTGCCCTCAATCCAGTCCTGAGCACCTACTATCCTTTTTTTTTCCTTAAGCTTCTATAGTATTCTTCTGTGTTAAGCAAGAATTACAACTTTATGAAAAATACATATGGCCTCAGAAGGAACCTGGATCTTGTTAAACAAAATGTGGCTTGTCTAAATTGGCTCATTTTCTGCTGAATTCTTGGAGTCCTCTCTTCACTATCACTTTGCTGCCTATGCCTTTGCCTGAGCCCATAATCCTATTACGTGTCAGTTTGCTACACACATGTACTGTGCTGTCAATGAATATTTTCAACATTCCTCAGGTAGGAAACAAAAATCTATCTTTTCTGTTCTATGTCCACACTACTCAGGGAATATCATTTCTATCATACCCGTTATTTGGAGAGCTTCATTGTGTCAAGATAATTGCCATTCCCAGACCTATTTCTTCCTAGAACCTCTCCCAACAGCACTAACAAATTACCATAGCATTTTTGAACACTTACACTTATATAGAATGATATCACTTTCCATACAATTCGTTCATGCGTTTTTCTCTTCAAATCATTTTCCGAACAGCTAGTATGGAGGATATGGACTTTAAATACAGGTGTATCTCCCCTTTGGACTGTAAATTTTATGAGGGGGTCACTGAGTTGATTTGTCTCTGTATGCCTCAGGACAACTAGCAGTAAGCTTTTCTTATAGTTTGTGCGCAACAGAGATTTTTTTTTTTTTTTTTCCAATACCATTGCAGAGGACTCTATTGCTGAAGAAGCCAGGACAGCCAGATGATAAACTCTACTACAGGGCTGTATATAGACCTTCAGAATCTGTGGATCCTAATAAGAGGTTTAAAGAAGCAGAGTGATGGCTGATCACTGATTGAATAATGAGTTAATATGAGGGAACTTGGGGTCTTCCAAATATCCAGGAAGTTTTTTTCCCCTTAACTTGTATTTTTAAAAATATTTTATTTATTTATTAGAGAAAAGAGTAGGAGAGGTCACAAGCAGAGGGAGCAGCAGAGGGAGAGAGAGAAGCAGGCACCCCCACTGAGCAGGGAACCTGACCTGCGGCTTGATCCCAGGACCTGAAGGTAATGACCTGAGCTGAAAGCAGACACTTAACCAACTAAGGCGTCCACGCACCCCCCAGTTTAACTTCTATTTTAAACTGTATCATTTTACTAAGGATCTCTTATATAACTTATTTAGACACAAAGTTACATTCTAATAAGGAGATTTCCCCAGCTCCCTCCAAAGAGAAAATACTCATCTGAAACTTGATTATCCCATAGTTGGAGTTCAAGGTGTTGGGCCCGTATTTTAGAGATTCTACACATGGAGAGGGCTATGGAGAATCCATAAAATCATCTAAGTTTTAAATGAATGTGCTTAGCCAAGTTAATCCTGTTTATGAATTTCAGATACAACACGAGCAGTATCTAAGACACTAGGGGAAGGGCCTCTCTAAATAGCACACAGAAGAGTTGATCCCTGCTTCGATAGCACTCTATTTAAAAAGGTGAAATGGTAGATAGCATATAAGACCACTGGTTTCTTCAGGTCCTGCCCTCCTCTTTGCATTCAGAAAAAGAATTTTGCATTGTTTAAAGCCATCTATGAGTGAAGGGAAACAGAAGGATGAATTGACAGGTAGGCAATTAGCTCATTTCAGGCTAGGCAGGTGGAACGCTTGCCCTTTAAGCCGGGTCTCAACTGTTTTCCTGAGCTGCTGAAGAAGAGAGATGGTCATCAATTCCCTATTACCCTTTTCCTAATGTCTCCCCCACTAGGAACACAATTTGGACTGAGATGTGCCTGAATATATTTGGTATTTATAAATGCCAATATAATATTCTGAAACAACAAATAGATACAAATATACTTAGATGCAGTACTTGAGACAGTACAGAGTTAAATTTCTGGGCTTTTTTATTTTTTAAGGCATTTCTTAAGGCACATTTAGATTTTTTTTTTTTTTAAGAGGGAGAGAGGCGGGGAGGGGGAGGGGAAGGGAAAGAATCTTAAGCGGGCTCCACACTGAGTCTGACCCTGACTCTGGGCTAGATCTCAGGACCTTGAGATCATGACCCTGAGATCATGACCTGAGTCGAAATCAAGAGTGAGATGCTCAACCGACTGAGCCACCCAAGGTGCCCTTTAGATTTTCTTTAATCATTCATGACATACCAGTAAGAAATCTGGTGGAAAGAGGCAATCCTAGGGCATTTCTTAAGAGTAAAGAAAATACTACCAAAATAAGGAACTCTGTTATAGCAAATTTTTCTAAACAAATAATTACACCCAGCTCCTTGTTATCACTGTGAAGTCAAAACCAAATATCAACTAAACTCTGTGCCGATGTGAAATTAAACTAAATCTCGTCTATTTGTAACCCCTTCTAAGATTATGTTCACAGAATTTTAAAGTGGTAGTGAATATTTTAAACAGAAAGAGGTGATATTTCATTTTTGCGTTTCATAAGTGGCCATTTTAAAGCATTTCTTCTTGGTATTCACTCATTTGTGATTTTTTTTAATTGAATAACTTCCAACATGGTAAAATATAATGCTAATTGAAGATTAATTACCCTTTTTACCCTTTTTACATTTTTGCCTTTAACCCAAAAATATGATATAACTATAAATCAATTCATTCTTTCGGATGAGTTAATCTAAAAAAATTGATGACTTAATGACATTTCACTGCGGATATTAATATAGCACTTTAATGCTAGCCATTTCTCTTCTGCTGATACTTGCCGCTACCTCTACTTTTAATCATATTTTGCACCCCTTTTGTATTATATAACCTGTGGCTCATGGCAATAGGGAGAGCATGTTTACTTCAACAAAAAAAAGAAAAGGAAAGATTCCTTTCACTATTTTTTTTAAATGTGGAACTGAATTTGTTTTATAAGACAATAGTATTCTTTATATAATTTATAAGATGATAATTATTCCTACAGTACATCCCCAGTTTCCGATGTAAAGTTCGATGATTCATTAGTTGTGTATAACACCCAGTGCACCATGCAATATGTGCCCTTCTTACTACCCATCACCCATTCCCATACTGTATGGTGACTAACATAATATAATAAAAAAACATTAAAATAAAAAAATAAAAAAAAAATAAATCACCAAGCAAGTGAGAAACCAAAAAAAAAGATGATAATTATTCCTAAATATTTAAAGATCCAATATAACTACATAGTTTTTCTTATAAATCTATATTTTTTTCTCTTTGTGTGAATTACTTCTAATAGGCTATAAAATAGATTTTAAAAACTGATTTAATGAAGGACTTGGAAAGGACACCGGAGATCACTTAGCCTCACCTATCTTCCCCCATAACCTTCTATGCCTAAATTCTTTTACAACATTCTTTACAAATAATTCATGCAGATTCACCTTTCTGTCTATTTCTAGGATTATTTGTGCTGGAAACCAGTTATTCCATGGTGAACATTCTACATTATTTTAATTAAAACACATTCATGAATTAAATTACTTCATATGATAGTACCGAAAAGTGAACAAAATTATCATATTGACAATATTAACCCTAAAAATAAAACTGTCAGGTATTTTACCAGCAAAAATGGATTTGAGAATTACAATCCAGGACAAGCAAGCTAAGGCAGAACCACTGACAAGTCTGAAGCACAAACAGGAAAGCTCTTCTGTAGAGGAAAAGGGGAAGTTGGGAGGGGTATTATAAACAGAAAGTCCTTTGGAGTGAACTGGGCGTTCAAAGTATAGTGGTTTTTCACTGGCTGAGTTGTGACCATCTCTCATTGGCTGGGCTGTTGCTGGAGGAGAAGTAAATAATTCCTTCTTCTGCTAAGGTGGTCAAGTAATATCAACTTGCAAGGTACCACTTCCTTCCTGTTGGGGTCTTCCGTTGATGAGGAGTGGTAGGACAGAAGAACTCTCCATTCTGGTCTTTCTTTTTTTTTTTCTTTCTTTCTTTTTTTTTTTTTTTTAAAGATTTTATTTATTTGACAGAGAGAGAGAGCCAGCGAGAGAGGGAACACAAGCAGGGGGAGTGGGAGAGGAAGAAGCAGGCTCCCAGTGGAAGAGCCTGACGTGGGGCTCGATCCCAGAACTCTGGGATCACGCCCTGAGCCGAAAGCAGACGCTTAACGACTGAGCCACCCAGGCGCCCCCCCCCCCTTCTGGTCTTTCAACTCCATTTTAGTGAGGTTTCCCTTTATTAATTTTCACAACAGCCATAATGGAACTATCTTACTTCCTCATAAATAATTATTCTTAGTCCTTTGTTTGCATTAGTATCATTATTATTTTATTTTTCTGTTTTCTTTTACAGGGCTTAGAGTAACAATGGTTTTTGAAGTCTTTCCTGCTATACTTCTCTCAAGCCAGGTCTCCTTGTTTTTACATTATATGGTTGACATTTTGAACATACATTCATATGTCTTAATAGGAAACTATGTCTAGTGATGTTGGAGGAATGACATGCTGAATCCTACCATAGATAACAATGATAAAAAATAGATAATACTAAAAAAAAAATATTGTCAATAGCACGTGTTGATGGGTATATACAACAACCCAAACTTGCATACTTCCTGGTGGTAATCTAAAACAGTGTGATTTATTTGAAAAGCAATTTGGTAGTTTCCTAAAAATTAATATAAACTTACTATGTAGTTCAGCCATTCCAATCTTGGAAACTTACTGAAGGGAAATGACAAGTTCATGTAAAATCTCATACAATTTTACTCGTAATAGCTAAAATTGACAACAGTGCACATATTCATCAAAAGAATGGATACGCAAATCATGGCATACCCATTCAATGGAATTCTACTCAGCAATAAAAATGAATACATTAATGATACAAGCAATATAATGGATGAATCTCAAAATCGTCATGCTGCGAGAAAAAATCCAGTCACAAAATAGTACAGAGGAAGCATAGCAATAATTGAGGGATGAGGAATTAGGAAATGAGGACATGAATGAGGAAACAGAAATGATTGAAATATTTTATATCTTAAATGTGATTGTGATTGCACAAACTCATAGATCTTTTAGATTCATCTACTTGTAGACTTTAAATGGACCCAGCTTACTGTTGATAGGTTATAGCTAAAGAAGTTATTTAAAATAGTATATCAAATGTAAACCATCTACAGAGATGCTCAGTAATCATGAGTGCTGATTTGGCATGCAGTTCATGAGTTATCTCTTACAATTTAAATAAATAAATACATACATATATTTATATATTTGTATGTATATATAACACAGAAAGCCATGCCTTTAATATTTTGTTCTAAGCTCACACTTCTCCGATGTTAACACACTCACATCCTGAAAGGGTAGTGGTATGGGTTTAGTAGAAGTGTATAGAGGTCCCACAAAGTTGAATAATATTGACATCTCAAAATGATAATTTTAAATAGTCATCTCAAACTTATATTGTAGACACTCATCTATTCTTTACGTATCAGTCAAAATTCTTGTTAAAGGAGGCACTGCCAGATTGAAGTAAACTCCATTAGAGGATATTCACAGGCATTCAGAAGGATAGTTTCACTCTCTTCTCATTTTAGATTTACTTTAGTGGGACAATTTGACACACATTGTGGGAATTGCCATTTTAATGCTCAACAAATTATTTCCTTGGCTATAGTAGAAATCTCAGCCCAGTAAATCATCCATGCATAAATCAGTAATCCTTGTTAACATTTTCCAGGAAGTACAAATCTAAGTTTCTCTATTATGCCCACAGGAGAGTTCTGGAGAGATTTCTAAATGTCTTTCAAAAAATAAATGATTTCAAAGTATTTTACTTATGAGCCTCTACTTTTCTAGAGGGGATCTATATCTTAGAGGTATAATTTATTCTGAGATATAAAAGGAAAAGGGAATATTAGACAAGAACAACTGTCCTCTTCATTTTCACCTTTTGTAAATTGAGGGTTATTACTGATATCTACCTCTTAGTATAAAGGTCAAATATGTTACTATCTGGAAAGAGCTTTAAAAAGTACTTGAAACAGAGTAAGAATTCAATAAATATTTATTATGTTTAATTTTGCTATCTCATCCCTAAGATCTGTGAACATCCTATTAAGTACATCAAATATTTTTTCGTAAGTTTCTCTTGTTATACTTGCTCATTTAATGCCAAATAAGAGCTTAGTTTCTAAGATATATTCAATTTAGAAAATGCTTTCAAACCTTATTTCTGCCTTTTTTATTTGTTTTAATCTACTTTTATTTCTAGGGTGAAGCTCCCCTGCTTCACCGTAAAAAGTACTGGGGGTTGACTTCCATTCATTACTCCACGCTTTTCCTCCATATTATCAGACATTCCACTCAGAGTTAAAATCAGACTAGAGAAGCATTTTCCTTTATATTTCCATGATATTCTGAGATAAAATACTATTGTATTACATCAAGAAATTTGCCAAGTATTCTACTTTCAACATATAAAAGATGTTTAGATAGTTCAAGTGGGATATAACAAATAAGCCAGGTATTTGAGATCCTATTCTATATCTCATTTTGAGGAAAATATACTATTTGAGAATAATTTTGTTCTTCGACAATCCTAAAATAACACCTCTTTATCTTTTATTTTTTTTTTTTAGTGTGTGTGTGTTTTTCTTAAAGATTTTTATTTATTTGAGAGAGAGAGAGAGAGAGAGAGAGCAAGCGCAGGCAGGGGAGAGGGAGATGCAGACTCCCTGCTGAGCATGGAGCTGGGCACGGGGCTGGATCCCAGGACTCTTGGATCATGACCTGAGCTGAAGGCAGATGCTTAACTGACTGAGCCACTCAGGTGTTCCAACACTTTTTTTTTTTTAATTAGTAATATTCACATCTAAAAACACAACCATATTTCCCTATCGTAATGTGATTTTCATAATTTTTTAACTTCTCAAAACAACAGCTTTTTGTAAAGATAACGATGTCTATAGGATATAGATAACATTTTCATTGAATATAAGTCTTAGGATGACTCATATAACCAAAAATAAATAGACAAATAAAGGTGTTAATTTTCTTTTTCTCTGACAAGACAGAATAAATATTAAATTTTAGAGAAGGCCAAACTATAGCGATAGCAAATCAGTGGTTTCCGGCAGCTGAGGGTGATGGGAGCGGATGTCCACAAAAGGGCACAAAGTAACATTTTGTAGTTAATAAAATATATTTTTTATTAGGATTTGATTGTGCTGGTAGCTATAAAACTATGTCGGTAACGTGTCAAAATTCATTGAATCGTATACTTAAAACTAGTGATGGGTAATATTTTTTGTGTATACAGTTCAAAAAAGACTAATAATTTTTAAAATAGCAAAATCATATTTGCTATGCACAATTATTTAAAAAAGAAATTGCCTGGCTTAAAGTCTGGTGGAGGGTTCAGTCTTGGGTAACCAAGTTCTTGCCACAAGATCTCATTTGACAAAGTTTTTAGAAAGACAATCCAGGTAGTACCATAATCTTTAATGTGGCCTATCTATTCAGATCCAATAGTTATTATTAAAGTTAGATTCTTTCAACTCTTACATCTCCTTAGCAGGGAGATAACAATTTGAATTCAAAAGAAGGTTAGAGTCAGAGTGGCTGAGTATGCATGGCATTTTGAGCCTTTATGAATGTTCATTAAGGATTGTTTCTGAGATTCTTAGAACTTAGACATAGAGCATCAGTTTCCAGTCTCCTGAAACTTTCCAATTCTATGATTTCTATTCTTGATTTTCCTGTAATTGTCTGTCTCCGTTATTGTCTCAAATGTATCCTTGAACAAATTCTATTCCCTCTTTCTAGAAATAGCAAGAGTAAATTTCATTTTACAATCAAATAAAGCCTAAACAGAACTAGGATTATATGTTTATTACTCAAACTAATGTTCATGTCAATTGCTGCCCAGGGAAATCCATCATGATTTCAGTCTGGGCCAGCTTTTTGGAGACTATCTTGGGATAGTATGGAGCATTTGATAGTATTATACTGCCTGAATTATCTCACAGAACACACTTTAGAAAAAGTTGATGGTCCCTAATCTACAAAGTCAGGTCAGTTTCAAATGTCTCTTTGTGAATTCTTTATCCTACATTGAGAGCAGCTCATGGGCCTATCATTTGCTGATCTGTAACTTCCTCTCCTGCATTAAAAGATGGCAATCTGAGGGGCACCTGGGTGGCTCAGTTCGTTAAGCTTCCAACTCTAGATTTCTGCTTGGGTCACCATCTCAGAGTCATGGAATTGAACGCCACCCCCCCCCCCATCCCGGCCCCCTCTCCCACCAAGCTTCACTCTCTCCCTCTCCCTCTCCCTCTGTCCCTTCCCACAATCTCATGCCAGGGCTCTCTTCCCCCTCCGCCCCCCCACCCCCCGCCTCGACCCGGGCCAACGAATCTGTTATTAGTCATTTATACCAGTTGATGGACTAATTTATGTTGTAATAACAAGTGCTAATTCTTACATAATGTACTGCTTTCCTTGCTTTTCAGATCAACTCATTTAATCTCCAAACAGCCCCCTTTACACACAGGAGAAAACTAAAGAATGGCAGGTGAAGTAGACTGCCAGAGGATTAGTCCAAAGAGAGAGTGCAAGTTCTATTTTACTCCAGGCAGTGGGGCTCCAGGGTCTAAAATACAGTATTTCAGGACTTCCGGGTGGTTCAGTTGGTTAAGCATCTGCCTTTGGCTCAGGTCATGATCCAGGGTCCTGGGATCCAGCCCAACATCAGGCTACCTGTGCAGTCTGTTTCTCCTTCTGCTTGCAGCTCCTCCTACTTGTGCTCTCTCTCTCTCAAATAAATAAATAAAACTTAAAAAAATAAAATTAAATTAAAAAAATAAAATGCAATATTTCTACAAATTAAAAGATGTGATTTAAGTGAAAAAGTAAAGTAGAATAAGATAGATTCTTCTACGACATCAATTAATATTTCAATCAAAATTGTTGAAGTTTAGCTTATGATTTGTAGAAAAGTATAAGGGGAAGAAATTTTATGCATGCTCTACAGAGTCCAAATAAGTCCTAGTTCGTACTGCTTTACCAAATGACTCAGATCTGAGTCATTGTGCGTTTAATAGTAATTACCCTCAGATGTGACATGGATGCCGCTTGTAGGATTTGTTCAGTCCAGCACCATAATACACATGCGCACACATGTATATAAATATGGAAATAATGTATCCTATGTCCTATGGAAATAATGTATTCTCAATATGTACATGTCCATTATATCTTTCACATTTACAGATATTTAGGAAATATTTTATATCTGAAAAACCACTGAGATCTCTAAAGATCAACATTGTGCTTCTCTCCAAAAAGTGAAAAACAGAAAAATCAGATAGTAGGCTACAAGTAAAAAGATATTTTCTATTTTAAGGGATTAGGAGCAGGGTGAAATTTTAAGTAAAAAAACTGGTTTTTCTTCAAAAACCTTTGTGTACTTCGGAAGTTGAAACTTCCTGAGAACAGATGGACACCTGCTAGGATGTAATAGTTCATTCTGAGACACTTTTCCTTTTAGTTGCAAATTTCTGCTATTCATTTCAACTTTGTGTTTTTACTTTTAAACGAAAATTCTTCCTACTCTTTTTGATATGCTGATATCTTGTGATATCGCACCTTTTATTCAAACTATAGTGAATACTTCCTCCCTAGTCTCCTTTGCCTATTTTTTTTTTATTCCCCTAAAGGCATCACCTTCAATGTAATACATGGCTTTATAGTCCCTCATAAACCCATGGAATTTAAAATCCTTTGTACCTCTGATCTCATTTCTTTGATTCTTTCCCTCTTTCAAGCATTTCTTGTATGGTTGTGAAACATACATTTAGAATAATTCCTTCTTGTTGAATTCTCTGGTTTAGACAATGTAATTGACCTCCCAGCAACCAGGAAATCTTTTTGGTCTATTTTTAGCTGTATTTGTCACCACCAGCTGTCGAGGTAGTTAAAATTCCCCTGGAGAACACTGTTAAACAGTTAGCGAGTGCTGCATTTCAAGTGCAGAATTTCACAGCGTTGGAACCTGGGCTACGTGCACGGTGACTCCACCTCTCAGCACGGATCGATAATGTTCTTGCTCTGCTTTAACTTGAACGGAAAGAGTGCTTCACTGATCAAAACCATATACATATTATTTCTTCTTTCATCAAATCAAAGCATGAGTAATATTTCTGGATAACAGTAGGTAAGCAACACAATGACTTTATAAGTAAAAGACACATTTTTTACATGGTATTCTGTATTCTCTCGAATACAGAAAATGTATTTGGAAAATTACTGAAAGCAGGGATTAGGTTAATATGAGATATAGTACGTAAATTTTAGGAAATAGTTGTTAAAACATTATATTGTAATGGGTTTACTGTTTCTAAATTTCATAAAAGAATTACAAAGGTGAAAAACAGGTATAGTTTTCAACTGTTCTTCACCCACTAAAATTAATTGACCATAAATTTGTTAGCAGTTGGACTTTGAAGTGGGACGGAACTAAGGCACTGGTACATATTATTTTAATGAACAATGATGTGTGAAACGAATCATAGCCTTGTCAACAAGATAATGGTGAATTATAGCCTATTCGTGGATGAAAGGCTTTGTGACAAGTACATGAGGTAGTTTGTAAAAGACACCAGTTGAGTTTGATACTTGAAAAAGGAAAAACTACAGGAAACCCGAAGCTTTCAGGGCATACCCACACAACAAACACAGCAAAATCCTGTTCTGAGGACTTCGGATGAAATAGAACATTTCGCGACTTTCCCATTGTTGCTTAACAAATTTACCATGAACAGTAGCTTTAGACAGTACAGGTTTGTTATTGCATAGTTGTGTGTCAGAAGTCTGACAGGTCTCACTGGACTAAATGGTGTGGTCAGGGCTGCATTTCTAGTGGAGAATTCATTTTTTCCTTATTTGGATCGTTGAAAAAATTAAGTTTCTTGTTGTTGTAGGTCTGAGATCAACTTTTCTTGGGGCTGTCAGCTGAGCGTTGCTCCCAGCTTTCGGAGACCGCGTTTGTTCCTTGACTCATGGCTCCCTTCCTCCATCTTCAGTGCCAGTGTAAGGATAGGTGGAGTGCCTCTTCCTCGTTCCTCTCATCTCTCTGACTAAACCAGAAAAGATTCTCTACTTTTAAAAGCTCATATAATTAGGTTAATTAGGGCATCCAGGATCTCAGGATCCCCTTAATCACACTTAAACTTTCTTTTGCTATGTAAGGCAAATATCCCCACGTTCCACTGCTCAGAGGTGTGGACATCTTTGTGGGAAACATTATTCTGCCTACCATGGCTCTGATTCTTGACATCAATTACTTTATCCAGTGTATTCATTCGCTAGGGCTGTCAAAACAAAACACTGGAGACTGGGTGGTTTAAACAACAGAAATTAATTTTCCTCACAGTTTTAGAGGCTACAAGTCCAAGATTCAGGTATTAGCACGTTTGGTGTCTTTTGAGGCCCCTCCCTTGTGGTATCTAAATGGGGTGTCTCTCCCCATCAGATGGGGCCCCCAAATATGGGGCAACAATCTGGCGGAAGCCAGTAGTGCAGGAGGTGAAAGAATTCCCCAGAGGCAGAACAAAGGAGATAGTAGTTTATTGAAGACACGGCAAAACAGTGGCAGGAAGGACAGCAGAAGAGAGGTTGTCTCCACGGAGGCAGCGGGTGGGGGCTGTTCTTATAGGGAGAAGATGAGGAGCTATGGTGATGTTTGGAATTCTCCCTTTTTTGGTAACTGTGTCTGGCTGTAAGTAGCTCACTGGTTGGTTAAGGCCTATGGATATTTTGAGTCACCTGATGGCACTGTCTGTATTCAGCCAGGTGGTCACTGTGGGTCCTTTCTACATTCCATTCCTCAAGCCTGTTTGCCTAAAAGTGGCCTCCATGTCCCTATGATTTGTAGATGGACATCTTTTGTTGTGTCCTCACATGGTCTTTCCTCTATGTGTGCATATCCCTCGTACCTGTTTATGTGCTCAAATTCCCTTTTCATAGAAGAAGACCAATCAGATTGGATGAGGGCCTACCCTACAGGCCTCCTTCTAACTTAATCACCTCTTTAAAGATCCCATCTCCAAATACAGCTACATTCTGAGGTATTGGGGATTAGGGCTTCAACATATAAATTTTAGGGAGACACAATTCAGCCCATAACAGACAGTAATTTTAGGATTTTGAAAGCTAGTAGGGACTTTAAAAAGCCACTTTCCCAAAATGTGACTGAGGAAACCAGTAATCAGATCAGCCAAGTAGCTCAGGGTTAACCAGGCAGGCTGTTGGATGTCAAGAATTCTAATCTGGGATGCCACATTAACAGTGCAGATGTAATTTTCCCAATCTGTCATGTTCCCTCTCCACACGGAGTCATATAAAGTTATATACATATATTTCCAGATTTCAATAGCAGGGCTTGATTCTGCAAAACAAGAACATAAAAGAATGGTAATCTATACCTATATACCGTGTATACTGTGGTTTCTGAATATATATGTAACACCCTTTTTTCTTTATTTTTGGCAATTCATAAATGTTCACAGACTTAAACTTCTGACTAATCAGAATTAAACTACATTAATATTAAGATTTTAGATATATATAAAGATTATATATTATATATAAGATTATATAAGATTATATATAATATTAGATTTTATGTGTATATTAGGTGTATTATATATAGTATATATATTATAAATATAAACATAAAATAATTAATAATTAATAATTTAATAATTTTGGTCTTGACCTTTTTTTTAATAATAATTTTTTATTATGTTATGTTAGTCTTGACTTTAAATAACAGTGAATTGACAAGGCAACTGGACATCCCAGTATACTCTGGTTATATACTATGATTTGGGGTGGTCCAGGCTTCACACAGAAAGCACACACAGGGAAGGAAACAGTGCAGTAAGGGTACATTTGGGCAGCTTACTGGAGGAGGTAACACTAGGTCTGTCGGGTGAAGGAAGGGAGGCGAGCGGAGACAGACTGAAGAGAGCAATGGGAACTCAGCGAGTACAAGGCTCAGAAGAAAAACAGATCAGTGTCAATTTATTTATTTATTTATTTTTAGATTTTATTTATTTATTTTTGCAAGAGAGAGAGAGGGAGAGGCGAGCATGAGCTGGACGATGGGTGAGGGAGAAGCAGACGCCCACTGAGCAAGGAGCCCAGGGCAGGACTTGATCCTAGGACCCTGGGATCATGACCTGAGCCGAGGGCAGACACTTAACCGACTGAGTCACCCAGGTGCCCCAGCATTGACAATTTAAAGACTTGAATACGCAGTTCATTCTTCCTAGAATCTGGAGTACCAGGAGTGGATCTGGTGGGTGGAGAGAAGGGGCACCAGCTGGGAGAGGGTACATTAGTGGACGGGTCTGAAACTAGATACATAAACAAGGTGCTCAGGATGAAAAGCCTGCATGCTCTCAAAAAATGTTAGGATTTCATCTTGGAGGCAAATGGGATTTCCTGAAAAGCTGTAAGCAGATAAATGGAATGATCACATTTACATTGTATCAAACCGAGTCCAGTTGATGGGTGAAGGATAGACAGCAGTGCCATCTGCATGAAACAAGAAGTAGCAGCAATAATACTGAATAATTAATGCTGGTTGTTACTCCAGTGGATGCTTAAATGATGCACCTCCTTTAGACTGAACTTTTTGAGCAGGTGTTCTTTTTCACCTTTACTAATGACGGACGAAACCCAGTCATGGAGAGTTTAAATGATGCTTCCCAATTGAAGTATCTGCTAGGTGATTGTGCTATGGTCTGAGCTCTGGTACTCGGACTTCTGTGCTCATGCTCTTAAATGGTACACAAGCCACATCCTTAAGGAAGGTAAGACGATGAAATAGAGAAAAGTCAAAGAACACAAGACCACCCATAAGATGGACAAACCTGTTAATAAATTGAATTTGAAAAGTGAAGGAGAGGGGAAAAAATGGCGCATAATTTTCTGGTTTAGGAAATCCATCTTTACAGAAACATGTTTTCAGTGGCAATTTGTATATTCTTCAATTACAAGTGTTTTCATATTTACTTTTAATTTTAGGGGTTTGTTTTCTCCTTTCTATATTTGACTCCAAATTCTTCATGGACAAGGATTAAATTTTATTTTTCTTTATAAACTTTAAACCTAGCTTCTAGCATGGTTCTTTCCATGTAGTACTGTATAATAATGTTCTTAATGGGAAATCAGCCTAAGGTCTTTTATTCCAAGTGGCAAAACCCCAATTTTTACTTCAAAAGAAAGAAAATCTGGGGCACCTGGGTGGCTCAGTCGGTTGAGAGTCTGACTCTTGATTTCAGCTCAGGTCATGATCTTGGGGTCATGAGATTGAGCCCCACGTTCGGCTCTGGGCTCAGCACAGAGTCTGCCTAAGACTCTCTCCTCCCTCTGCAGCCCCCCGCTCTCTCTCTCTCTTTCTTTCTCTCAAAATAAATAAACAAATAAATAAAGAGTTCCTTTTTCTCATTTCTCACTGGATATGAGCTGAACTACATACACTGTAGACTGGCTTTTTGCATGTAATGTAGACAATGATATTGAGGGGGGGAATACAACAGTCCTGCCAACCAAGGACCCTCTTATACTAAGATGAAAAGAAATTCCCAAAGGAAAGGATTATATACATTTTTTTCTTTGAAAAAGGGAAAGTATGTATGTAAAATAAAGATGTTTGCTAAAAAGGATTCTTAGTATAAACCTATCACAATAGTGAGAAGATGGATGTGTCTTTGCCTGATAGAGATATTTTTATTTTATAAAGGAGACCTTTAAAAAAGTCTCCTTTAAGTATTTATTGTAAAAAAAATCAGTGAAGCACAAAATATTTGAAAATGAAAAATTAATTTGACATTTGACAAAATGTAAGTAGATGTTTTTAAGTCATATAACCTAACTGACAAACTCATTTAGACCCTTAAGAGCATATTCTGCAGATAATTTTTTCTGAAATATCCATCAAGATGTACTTCTACCTGAAAGCAGATTTTCAACTACCATCTTGCTCCTGTATGGACATAATGGCCAATTTATAACACCTGTTCTTAAATATTTTTAGGTCCAGATGGTCCGTTGTAAGCTTTATGGGGCTGAACTTTGGATCTCAAACTGCACATGTCAGAGTACTTAACTAAAACTAAAACTCTTTTTTGAGGGAAAAAATAATATATGTGGTCTAAACACATGCACTCCCGTGTCCTATGTCCCTGTGAAAATGAACTAGCCATCTGGCTGAAGGAGAATTCAAGTCAATGTCCTACATTTTCAGAACAGCGTATCAATAACACTACCTACATATATCTTCTATAAAACACATGAATCTCCTTTTACTCACCAAGATAGAATACGGACATATCCAGCTCTTGGAAGGAACTTAGCCATGAATTAATTGTGACCTTGTGTTTCCTAATGCTTGCTTGACACATTTAAGATCTTAAAGCATTCTATTTCTTTTTTTTTTTTTTTTAAGATTTTATTTATTTATTTTTACAGAGAAAGAGAGCACAAGTAAGCAGAGCGGCAGGCAGAGGGAGAGGGAGAGGGAGAAGCAGGCTCCCTGCCAAGCAGAGAGCCCCATGCGGGGCTAGGTCCTAGGACCCTAGGATCATGACCTGAGCCAAAGGCAGAGGATGGTTAACTGACTGAGCCCCCCAGGTGCCCCAAAGCATCCTATTTCTTTAAGCCTTTGAAGTTCTAGCCTTCAAGTGAGCTGTATTATTAGAAAGCAGTTTATATACATTATTTATGTTAGTCTCCATAGAAACACACTCATTGAGTGATTGTTAATATTTCATTTTTAGCTTTTATAGAGACATGAGAAACTAGAATATTTGCCAAATTTTGTCATATATGATCAAAAATAGCTTTTATGAATGTCAAGTTGATAAAATTCTTCCAGAAATCATTTCTAGTTGAAAAGTCCTAGTTTTCGTAACGTAATTAACTACTCCTATCAGGCAGTTTAAACTCTGAAATACAGCATGCCTCTCTTACTCCCTTTTTATCAGGATTCTCAAAGGTATTTTCAAAAAATACTTTTTCTAATGATTTTTTTCAGATATATTTTTTAATGAGTTTTTTTTCCCCAAAAAAATACATGTTTGAACTTGTGATGATTAATTTTATGTGTTAATTTGGCCGAGCTAAGGGGTGCACAGATAGTTGGTAAAATACTTCATGGTGTGTCTGTAAGGGTGTTTCTGGAAGAGGTTAGCATTTGATTCAGTAGACTGAGTAAGGAGAGTCACCCTCCCCCACCCCCAATGTCGGCAGGCATTATCCAAGCCTTTGAGGGCAAGATCACAAAAAAAATGACAGAAAAATGAATTTCTTTTGGAGCTGGGATGTCCATCTTCTCCTGCCCTCAGATATCAGCTTCCCTGGTTCTCAGGCCTTCAGACGCCAGGACTTATGCCAGTGGCTCCCTTGGTTCTCAGGCTTAGAGCTGGGACTGAGTAATAGCACCAGCTTTTCTAATTTTCCGATTTTCAGACAGCTCAGCTTCTGTAACGACATGAACTAATTCCTATGCTAAATCTCTTATCTCTCTCCCTCCCACCACTCTCTCTCTTTCTGTTTCTCTAGAGAACCCTGACCAATATAGAATTTTTCCTAATTGCTATTATTGTTGTTGTTTATGTTAAGTAGAGTGGGTTTTGCAGTTAGACATTATCCATTCATTACCTCATTTCATCCTGAAAACAAAACTGAAATTGGTATCCCTTGCTTTAGAGATGTGTCAACAAATATAGAGGGGTTAAGTGACTTTCCAGACATCACCAGAAAGTTTCAGATCCTGACTTGAGTACAAATCATGCCCACTTGGGAAGTTATATGGTTTTGATATCTCCAAGAGGTTGGAAGTGAAGGATGAGGTCAGATGCTATGGCCTTTGAAGACTCGAAGGTATATAAACACTACCCTGCCAATCATTCCATTCTTCTAGCTGAGGACAGAAGATACATTAACAGAACAGGTGTCAAAATACAACTTCACAAGATTTCAGTATTCCAAGGCAGAGCTCAGTAAAATGAGATTTAGGTTTCATGCATAACTGGGGGCCCTCAATGTGAACTGAAATTATCACAGGGTCTGAATTGGTACAAAGTTGAGAGAGTGAGTGAGGTGGGGGGGTTATACAAAATAAATTTTAAAAAAATAAAACAACAACAATAACTGTATATCACAAGGAAGAAAAACAAGAGAAATTTACGGGTTTGTGTTTTTTAACAGTGTGTGCCCTGGGCTCTAATCGATCATTTAGTAATGTCTCTCCCTTTGGGAGATACTAGAAAAAGAAGAGATGGCTAAGTGCACGATCTGTTAGACAAATGATCAGAGAAGCTTCTCCTTCCTCATAGTAAAGCAAATATGGATGTTGATTCTTAATTAGTTACCTACTGAGAATGTGATCCTTTGACAAGTTACTTAATTTTATTAATTATTTCATTAATTACACATGAATCTACGAAAATAACGAAGATTTTACCTTAGGATTGATGAGTAAAACTGCAACATTTAACCCATACTAATTGTTTAATAAGTGTTAATTATCTTTGCCTCGTTGTTTTGGTTGAGAAACCCTCAATCAGAAGATAAGCTATCATCTAATAGTGTCTAATAGGTCTCCGATTTTCCCATTTCTTTTTTTTTTAAATTTATTTATTAGAGAGAGAGAAAGAGAGAGAAAGAAGGAGATCATGGGCGAGCAAACGGAGAGAGGTGCAGATGAGGAGAGAGAGGGACAAGCAGACTCTGCACTGAGCCCACAGCTTGACACGGGGCTCAATCTTACGACCCTGAGATCATGACCTGGTCCAAAACCAAGAGTGAGATGCTTAACTGACTGAGCCACCCAGGTGCCCCAATTTTCCCATTCAAAAAGGTAAGATACTGTTGAATTCAGTATTAAACAGAGTTAATGCAAATATAAAATAGTATAATATTAAGCTCTTATTCAACTAGGTTCTTATGTAAATAGCTTCTGTGTCAAAAACATTTGCTCATGGAAGCACAGATTGGCATTTTAGCACGGCTCATCACACTTAGCATCACTCACAACCAGGACCTGTCGCGCAGGCTTGCATGTGCAAGGGCCCCATACTTGGTTTAATGCTCTGCTGTTGGTATCTTGAAACATCTAATAACTTTTGAACAAGGGTCTGCATTTGCATTTTATACTGGGCCCTACAAACTATGTAGCTGGTCCCACTCGCCCCTACCATAATATAGATAGCTGGTGCTCTCCTCCTTACTCTTTCAGTACTAATTAAAGCTAACTAAATAAAAACCCAGTTAATTTTATTTATTACACATAGAAATTGAGAATTCCAGAAAACCACAACCTTATAAATGTTCATTAACATTACATGTATTTGTCAGATTTTTTTTTTTTTTTTTTTTTTTTTTACTGTTCTGTGTCCCCAAGCAAAGGGGTCTTCTCCAAAAATCTAGACTTCAGGAGGAATTTGGTTTTTAACCGAAAATTTTACCCCTGGCAATATCAGATTCACATTCTAAGTATCTCTTCTGTGCCTTATGCTTCCTCCAATACCTCGAAGTCGGGTGCTCTTTTGTGGTCAGTATGTAAAGAAAGGAAAAGTGAGTGATACGTTCCATTGTTTTCCTGTATTGTTACTATTTTTCTTCCATCTGAAACAGTCCCAACTGGTTTATGGAGTTTTCTCAAAATTTTTTCACACTCCTCCTAGTGGTTATCTATAATTTGTTGGGTTGGGAAGTCTTTCACTCACGCACAATAACTTTATGGAATCACTACACTTTGCCTAGCATTCTTCCTGGTGCAGGGAGCTACAAAATCCTTTCCTTGTGGGAGCTTAAATTCAAATGTTCATTTCTACCTCTTACATAACTGACACATATAATATCAGCAATACAAGAACAAAGGTAAACCTGTTAGATACCTTAGATACTTTTTTTTTCTAAATACAGTAAACATTTTCATTTTCCATGGGTAAAAATGCTGAGGTTTTTGGTGTTGCCAATCTTAGGAATGATACCGTTTGGGGATAAAGCATTCCTTTGAATTTGAATTCAGTTTTAATGTGAATCCACTCATTTATTTATTTCACAGTATTTACTGTATAGGTTCCAGAGCCCAAAAGAAGTACCAAATATCTACTGAAATTACAACTGAAAAGAAACCTATTGGGGAATATGGCTACGATTAAATCACATATCAGCTGAGGTTCCATGGTTTTACAAGATTTAATGACATGTATTTGTGTTTCCTAAGATATGTCCTACAAAAAACTCAATAACTTTTTCCAAGTACTATATGAATTGCCTCTTCCTTAAATGCTTGTTCCCATTTTTGCTTCCAAATTCCTTCTGCCGAGTCATGCATCTCCCTTTTACAACTGTTTCCCCTTAGCCTCTTGCTAATCCAGTCGTAAAATACAGCTCTCTTCAGTGGATGCAGCATATATTAGTAGTTTGCGAATAACAAAAGTCTTTTGCACTATACAACTTACAAGTGTGTATTAAAAATCTTATTATTATAATTAGTTAGCAAAACTTTGTTCTTTATCAAGAATTGTTCTAAGTAAATTATTTGGTCATTCTACAAATCAAACCTTTTTCCTAAATCAAATTTCCTCATAAAGTCTAGCTCCAGACAATCATTCTTACACTATTTTCATTTTTACATTTCCTGCTCTTTTGGTATTTAATCCTGACCCCAAATTCCTACTCATTTCTTATTCAATTCATTCATTTCTTATCAAAGTATTTTATCTGATTTCTACTTTTCTTGTCTTATAATCATCTAAATCAAACCATTTTTTAACAAAAAGGCCAGTTTTATTTCTAAGAGGTGATCTGCCATAAGAAGTTAAAATACTGCTTTCAAAAAAAACTCTGTTATCAATTGGATGATTTAATATAAAAAAATAATGTACAAAGATAGAGAAGGGCAGAGTGCTGTGGGCGTCCGTTAGGATGGGCTGGCTTCCAGGTGAGGTGGGCAGTTAGGATGAGAAAAGATGAAACTATATGCTACACATACATTAAGGAAAGGAGAGCATTAACTATCTAAAACCAAAGAGGAGAAGGTATACTTAGGGAAATGACAGGAATTCAATATCTCTTGAATATGGAGTATAGGAGATGGTCGCAGAAAGAAGGCAAAAGTAGAACAAGGATATGTTTACTTGGAATATCAAAGTTTGAGTTTTTTCCTAAAAATGAAAACATTGAAAGAATTTGAAGCCAAGTGGTAATAATCAGTGTTTTACTTCAGATATTATATAATGGCTACAATAAAAAAATAAAATAAAATAAAATAAAATAAAATAAAATAAAATAAAATAAAATAAAAACGGATTGGAGGAAACAAATGTGAAAATTCAGAAACTAGACAGGAAGTATTGTGGAAATACAGGTGATAAAAGATTATGGTTTGAAGCAGGGTAGTAACACTGGGAATGAAGAAGCAGCACACGGTAGGAGAGAGCTCGCTGTAAGCCACTGCTAACAAAAGTTCAGTGAATTTTGAAATTCACTGCACATTGGAGAAATTTGTTGATTGATGTTTTTGACATTGAAGGCAAAGTCTATCTGGCTAAACTGTCTGTTCTATAAATGGTTTTTGTTGCCCAGCCCCAAGATTTGATCTACACTTTGGAAAAGACAGAAAAAAACACCTTTAGCAATTTTTAATTTGAATTCCTTAGGCAAGGTATCAATAAAGAGAAACAAATGAGTTAAATAATTTTTCCCTCAAGTAAGAAAAACGGTAGGATAAGGGACAGGCAGATTAGATGCAAATTTAAGGTTTGCTTCTTTTATCCTCTCAGAGAGTCCCATACAGTCTCAGGCTTGGGAAGGGCTTTAAAGCACATCCTTTTCGTTCCCATATTTGATACGAGGATTACTTTTAAAGCTTCTCTTATGAAGGTCACATAACCTGGTGCTTCTCAAATTTCAGTGTGTATACAAATGACCTGAGGATCTTGTTAAAATGCAGGTTCCAATTTCATAGTTCTTGGGAGGAACATTTTCAGTAAGTTTTAATACAAAATTCTGCATTTTAGTAATTTTCCAGGTGTTGCTGATATTCTTGTTTGTAAGCTATTTTTGAGTACCAAGAATCTAGCTTATACTTGAAAACAATTCCTAGTTAAACCTAGTTCATTGCTAATCGCAACATTATGGCAATATAAGAGACTATGGTTGTGTCTAGAACTTAGGTTAAATGAAAAGACTGTCTCTATCTTTTATTATACAGTGTGCTGAACTACTCAGAGAGCCCACTAAACATCAAATTTTCCCTCCTAAGTGAGGGGTCGATGGTACCCTTTCCTTCTGTAAAACTCCTTGAACTAATTTGGGGTAACTGATTGCTGTACGTAACTCTCTGTACCTCTTAGTTAATTAACTGACCAAAATAAGCATCATTCAGTTTAGTTTAAAAGTGCTCATAAAATAAGCAAGTTTCTTCACTCACCTTTACATATTTTACAATCAATAAAAACACAGATGTTTACGGTAGCATCACTTTACATGCAGAAAAGCTGCTCCCATTGTTAAACTAAGTTAGAAATGAAGGTCAAATCACAGTGTATGATTTTTATAAACAACTCACAGAATCACTAGTGAGTCTGAACAGTTTCACTTTGAATATAATTTTCATTTAAGAAGCTCGCTTTTTTTTTTTTTTTTTTTACTTATGTCTGGTATGGTTTTGAAAAATAAGAAACCATAAGACAAATATTAAACTTGTTTCTGGCCATAATTTTAAAATAAAATATTTGATTTAGCAATAATACGTGAATTATTACCAGTGTTGAGGTCATGAATACGAATGATCTGGAAGAGTCCCACATGACACACAGTCCATTTTGGAAGAGTGAGAAAATTACTAGCCATGTCATTTGAGAAATATTCATGCCATTAAGTGGATTTTTGGTGTATTTGTTTTATACTTAAAGTTTACTAACTGATCATTTATAAACTTTATAACATTTTTTTCGTCTATTCTTTGTTCATGCTTCCTATTTAGCTATGCAAGGGAATCAAAGACACATGAATGAGCATAATATTGGTTTTTTTTTAAATTATCTGTCCATTTGCAATGAGAATTCTGGTTTTTCTATTATTATGAAATTATTGGTTTGATAGAAGTAATACGTAATGACTTTAAGTCAGAAAGTGACAATTTAGATTTCCTAATAGAACATTTTTGCTTGGACAAATGGTTTTAAAGAAAAGACTAATAAAAACAAAACAATAGAAAAAGTATTTTTTTCATTGACTTTGCATTTCAAGACATATCTAAAATTTCTTGTTGCCATTAAATAAGCATTATCAGAAAAATACACGTTTATATTACATTATAAAATATATATTAAATATAAATATTATATTATTAAAGTTGACATATTTAATTTCCAAGTAACCAATTTACTAACATTAATACTAACATCGATTTAGTAAGCAGAGGACTATTAACTCACATGAAATAACTAAATCCATCTATACAGCTAAAATGCATGTAAAAGTCAACATTCTCACTCACCATATTGTTTTCTCACACAAATCTTCAGTGGCAAAAAACTCATCTTTTATGAAATAAGTAATATTCTTTTCTAATTTGATGTCTCACTGAGGTAACACCTAGAATTAATTAATTGACTAATTAATTATTTAAAGTAACAAATGTACTTCTAATTGATGTACGGACAAAAACTACTCAGCGCAGGTCAGTAACTATGGCAGCCCCTACTCTGTTGGAGCCATGTCCTGTACCGTCTTCAGGACCTAGGTTAACAGGCTATTTGCACTATGTCATGTCATCCACGGTATTAGAAAAACAAGGTCTTTGATCAGTTAGATGAAATGCACTGCCGGCAGCCAAATCCAGTCCGTTATAGTCCATATTTTTTCTTAGTTTTTCTACTTTGTTGGCATCAGCTTTCATGGCATCTTCCTTGGAATCACTTGGCCTTGCCTTTGAGGTCCAACAGCCCAGGCCGTTCTGTGTTGACGTCACCCACAGTTGCTTGTTTGTAGCGGCTGTAGGTGAACAACATCTCTCCACCTGCTGGCTTGGTCTTGAGGTGCTTAACATCCTCAGCAGCTTTGTCAAACTCAGCCTGAGACATGCTGGCGGGGTTGTGAGGATTCGGGAGAGCCTGCGGAGGCAGCGAAGAGCAGAAAACAGTGGCCTAGAACTGTAATTTTAAAGAGGAGAATCACTGGTCTCCTCAGTCTGCAGCTCTCTTACATAGATGTTGAAGCATGGGATATATTGATTCCAGATAGCCTTCTACTGAAAAAAAAAAAAAATTGGGTGCTTGCTCCAGGAGCACACGTAATTTTAAGAAAATTTTCCTTGGTAGGAGCCAAATGTTAATTTTTGAATGATGTGTTTTTATCTTTCTTTCTCTTCAGAACTCTATTTATGAAAAGCACCGTAAAAAAAAAGAAAGCACTTTCATAAACTCACAAAATTATCCAGATTATCTATTTTGTATTGTCTAAGTTTATGATAGACTTGTTTAATTCTTAATTTTACTTTGTCTTAGTAGACTTGATGCTGATATAGTCATCTGATACAGCTGTAGCATTATTAACATTTTGCCTCAAATAAAATTGCATCCAGACTTAGATAAGGAGAGATTTTATTTAAAAAGACTAATACAATAGTGAGTAATGTTCGAAGATCAGAAATCTGCAAGTGCATGAAAATCAGACTGAAAAAGGCTTTTCTTTTATAGAGGTAAGCAGAACTTAGCCAAAACTTTTAAGGGTAAGTTGGACAAGCAAGGGGGGATGAATAAAAGAGCATGAACGGATGCCATCTAACAGGAAATGTGTCTGCGGAATCACCTGACTTGGGGATCAGCTGCTGAAAAGGACATACTCTGCATCTCAGTTCTTGTCCTGGGCTGGAGACAGGCCAGAGTTCAGGGGACTGTGGGGAAGAGAGAAACCTGAATAAAGTGTGGTCAAGACAAAGCAGAGGGGGGGCGCCTGGGTGGCACAGCGGTTAAGCGTCTGCCTTCGGCTCAGGGCGTGATCCCAGCATTACGGGATCGAGCCCCACATCAGGCTCCTCTGCTATGAGCCTGCTTCTTCCTCTCCCATTCCCCCTGCTTGTGCTCCCTCTCTTGCTGGCTGTCTCTATCTCTGTCGAATAAATAAATAAAACCTTAAAAAAAAAAAAGACAAAGCAGAGGGTAAGAAATGGGCAATTGGCAATTCTTGCTCAGGAACGATAACACTATACTGTACAGGTGTGTATGTGTGTGTTGGTGGGGGGTGGTAAGTGCCTGAATTGGTGGCCCATGATTTCACCTTGCTGGTGGTAAGCTAATTCAGTGAGGGTGTATAGAGTTGTGCTGGTGGAGAAAGATATTTGGTCTTTGTCTTCATTCCTGGCTCCTAAAAACAGAGTTCCTAAAAACCTTGAAATTTCCTTCTTGGTAAGAGTGATAGAGTCTTTTGTTCTAAGGAGGCAGCTCTTGGTGAGTAGGCCCCTAGATAGCCCATTTAGGATGGGGCTTCTCACCAGAAAGACACTTTGATTAAAAGCTTGGAAATTTTGGCTTCAATTCCCAAATCTTGAGGAGGAAAGAGGGACTGGAGATTTGAGTTAATCACCAAGAGCCAATTAAATCTCTATACGAAGCCCTGAACAACAGGGCTTGGGGAGCTCCTAGGCTGATGAACACATGGGGGGGCTGGCATTGTAGCATGCTCAGAGGGTGCAGGGAAGATCCGTGCCACCAACCCTTGCTTCCATCTTGGCTGTTCCTCAGTTGTAACCCTTATAAGAAAAATCATCAAATGTAAGTAAAGTGTTTTCCTGAGTTCTGTAAATCATTCTAGCAAATCTTAAATCAGGAGGGGGCTGTGGAAACCTCCAGGTTTATAGCCTGTCCCATCAGAAGTTTGCATGGCTTGGAACTTGCAATTGGTATCTGATGGGGACAATCTTGTGGGATTGAGCCCCTTTAACATGTGGGCTCTGATGCTAACTCCAGGTAAACATGGTCAGAATTGAATTGAATTGTTAGGACACCCTCTCCTGGTGTCAGAGAAGTAGCTGGTGTGAGAAAGAAAACCTTTCAATAATATAAGATCAAGGATTCAGTCCGTATTAAAGTTAGACAGTTTAGCCCTTTTTTCCCCTAATAATAAGTGTATCATTCATCCCGGCCCTTACATAAATTCTACTGGTTGTAAGAGGGACTGAATGAAAAGGTGTTTAAAATTGTTTAAAGGTATTCTCACCACTGAGAAAATACTTTAAGCACAAGTTTTACGGATAGGCCAGTGGTTTTAAATTTGCATATGAAGGACAGCATATTATTTTCACCTTTCAAGTACTTGGAGACTATTACCATATCTTTAGACAACTGATGCTTAACTAAACAATGCATTCTCAGTTCCTGCAATCTTTCTTCATAACTCAGTGAGTTGATTCCATTAATTATTTCTGCTCTTCTCAGAACTCTTTCCAAATCCCTGTGTGTGTCAGATATTAAGGTAAATAAAGCAGAAAGAAACAAATCTGGTGTCCTCAGAGTCACAAACTCCAGGTAATAGATTCATTCATATCCTTGACTCAGGAAGCCACACTCGTCCATCGGTGGTGATTGGCAACTTCATGGTTTTCAACTGGGGTGCAGCCCAGCTCTCCGTAGATGTGAGGCAAAAAGTACCGCTCCTGTGGGCTCAGCTCCACTTTCAGGAAAATCCAAATCCTCTCCTTCGGTGACACATGGAAGGAGCTGTTGTTTCAGATCAGTCTTAAAAAGACAGTCTTGCTGTCAATACCCCAAAACCAATGACCCCAACTTCTCTTTTCATGACTGTTTTCTCGCTTTTTCTAATCTAAAGAACTAGGCTCTAACTCCGCCCTGTAATTTTATGACTGGACCTCAAGCCCTTGTATTTATGCTTCTGTTCCTCAACATCAAGGCTTTTTTCCCCAACAAACAAACAAACACTATGTACCTACTAAGCACCAGGCAGTGTAGGACCTTCTATACATACATAATTTCATTTAGTCTCATAGCAAAAATATGGTGTATATATTATTTTCCCACTTTTTTTCTGGAGAAATTAAAAGAATTAACAACTGTGATGAACAACTATTTTAGTGGTTGCTCTAGATCTGAATTGTCCAACAAAGTAGCAACTAGGCACATATAGCCATTTATTCTTTTATTTTTATTTTTTAGAATTTTTTAGAGAGATGCAGAGAGAGAGAGAGCAGGGGAGGGGCAGAGGGAGAGGGAGGGAGAGCGTGGAGCCTGACATAGGGCCTGATCTAAACACCCTGAGATCATGAATGAGCTGCGATCAAGAGTTGGTCACTTAACTGGCTGAGCCACGCAGTGCCCCAAAATATCCTATTTTTGGAAATATTACACATTTTTTCCTGAGTTATTCACTTCAAATTACTTTTCTTTATCATAAGTTTTAAATATCCTTACTGAGACGTAGTTCACGTATCACACAATTCACCCGCATATAGTATACAATACAATGGTTTTTAATATGTTCACAGAGTTGTGTAACCTTGATCACAATTTAAATTTAGAACATTTAATCAATCTAAAGAGAAATCTTAGATCTATTAGTAGGTACTCCCCCTGTACTCCCCATACAACCTTAGACAATAATCTATATTCTGTCTCTAGAGACTTGTCTATTCCTGACATTTCATATAAATGGAATCATATAATATGTGGCCTTTTGTGAGAAGCTTCTTTCTCCTATAAATTTTTCAAGTTTTATTCATGTCATAGCATGTAATAGTAGTTAATTCCTTTTTAGCAATATTTAGTAATTATCTACCTATCATCAATATTTGCTTATCCGTTCATCAATTGATGATGGGTATTTATTTTTCCGCTTTTTGGTCATTATTAATAATGCTGTCATGAAGAGTTGCATATAAGTTTTGGGGTTTTGGGGGGGACATGTTTTATTTCCCTTATATATTTATATATTTATCCTCATGCCAGTACACACTGTCTTGATGACTGTAGCTATGTAGTTAAGAAATCCTTCAACTTTGCCCTTTTTTTTTTTTCAAGATTGTTTTGACTCTTTTACATTTTCATATGGATTCCAGGATCAGCCTGTCAATTTGTATACACACACACACACAGACACACATAAACACACATACACAAATCTAGCTTGGGTTTTAATTGGAACTATATTGAGTCTGTAGATCATTTTTGTTTTTTGTGGGGGTTTTTTTGCTAAAGATTTATTTATTTGAGAGAGTGGGAGAGCACTCAAGTGTGGGGGAGGGGGAGAAGCAGAGGGAGAGAATCTCAAGCAGACTCCCTGCTGAGCTGGGAGCCTGACATGGGCTCAGTCTCATGACCCATGAGATCATGACCTTAGCTGAAACCAAGAGTCAGATGTTTAACCAACTGAGCCACCCAGGTGTCCCTGTAGATCATTTTTGAAAGTACTGCTATCTTAAGATTATTAAATCTCCTGATTCAAAAATATTGGATGCTTTTCAATTAATTCATATTGCTTTAATTTTACAATAAAATTGGTTAATTTTATTTCTAGATTGTTCATTACAAGTGTATGGAAATAGAATTAAATTTTGTAGATTGATATTCTATCCTGAAAACTTGCTGAACTCATTTATTAGTTCTAATACTTTTTAAATGGATGCTTCAAAAATTTGTATATATAAGATCATGTCATTTAAAATCACAGGGGTGGATATATCTCATTCATGACCTTAAAGGAAATCCAATTTTCAACCAATAAAGATGATTCAGCTCTGCAATTTTATAAATGACTTTACCAAATTTCCTTATTTTCCTAATATGTTCAGTGATTTTATTATGAAAACCATTGGATTTGTAAATTGATTTTTCTGATTCTATTGAGATGACTGTCCTTTACTCTATTAATATGATATATATCACATCAATTGACTTTTTTTAATGTTGAACCAACCTTGTACTCCAAGGATAAATCTCACTTGTTTAAGTTGTATAATCTTTTTTATATTTTTCTGAATTTCATTTATATTTTGTTGAGGATTTTTATCTCACAAGGAATATTGATCTCCTAATGTCCTCGTCTAGTTTTGGTTTTAGGATAAGATTGGCCTCAAAGAATATGATAGGAAGTGTTTCACCTTTTATTTTTTCAATATTTTATGAAGGGTTAGTATTAATTATACCATAAATATTTGGTAGAACTCATTAGGGAAGCCATCTGGACCCAAGCTTTTCTTTGTGAGAAATTTAAAAATCATTAATTCATTTTGCTTTATGGTATATTCATATATTTTTAATTCTTCTGGAATAAGTTTATTACTTTGTGCTATTTTCTTTTTTTTCCCAAGATTGTTTTGACTCTTCTACAAGACTTTGTTAATGTCTTCTAAGTTATCTAACTACTTGACATACAGTTGCCCGTAGTATTCTCTTACGTTCTTTCATTTCTGCGAGATCTGTAGTCTGTAGTTATGTGCCCTGTTTCATCACTGGTTTGAGTAATTTGAGTCTTTTTCTTTCTTGGTCATCATACATAAAGTTTGTTGAATGTGCTAATCTTTTCAAAAAATGACTTGATTTCACTGAATTTCACTATTATTTTTCTATTCCAAATTGGACTGATTTCCATGATAATGCTAATTATTCTTTTCTTTCTTGTTTTGAGTTCAGTCTCTTCTTTGATTTCCTAATTAAAGTGAAATATTTGGCTATTGATTTAACATCCGTCTTCCTTTTTTTAGATAAGTGTTGGCAGCTGTAAGTTTCCTTCTTGACATTTTTCTGCCCAAACCCACAAATTTGGTATGTTGGGGGTTTGTTTTATTTATCTAAAATTATTTTCTAATTTTCTCTTATAATTTATTGTTTGACTCATTGGTTACTGTGGAATATGGTGTTTAATGTCCTTTTTATATAATCATATATGCTTTAAAGAAGGGAAGAAAAGAAAGAACAATATCTATTTACAGCATTTATTAAACCAGTATTTTCATTTACCTTTTTTCCATTTCTTTGTGTGTATTTGAGTTCTCATCTAGTGTCATTTCCTTCTCAACATAAATTTGTTGTCACTTGCCCCTTCTGTGCTCTGTCAAATAAATATGTTTCTAAATGTTATAAGCCCAACAATATGATTTTATACACTTTAATGCAGTTGTTTTTTAAAATATGTCAAGGAAAAAAAAAGGAAGTTCTGCTAGTAAGAGATGCTTTAAGCTGTTATTTATTTATTTAGGATTATTTTTATTTCAACTTTTTGAAGGATAGCTTTGTTAGTTATGAGATTTTTGGTAGACTTTTTTTTTTTTTTTTTTTTTTAATCTTCTTCAGCACTTTGAATACCATTCTACTGCCTTGTGGGGTCATTGTTTCTTATGAGAAGTCAGCTATTAGTTATACCAGGGTTTCCTTGTGATGAGTCATTTTCTCTTCCCACTTTCCAGATTTTCTCTTTGATTTCAACAATTTGACTATGATGTGTAGATCTCTTTGAATTAATCATACTTGAAGTATGTTGAGATTTTTGGATTTGTAGATTGATATTATTTTCAGATTTCAGAAATTTTTCAGCCATTATATCTCTGAATGTTTTTCATGACCCTTACTCTCCAAACCTGATACTTCCATTCTGCATGCGCTGCTGGGCTTAAGGGTGTTTTGTATTTCTCTGAGGTTCTGTTCATTTTCATTCTTTTTTCTTTTTCTTGTCATATTATATAATCATTATTACTCTATCTCAATGTCGGTGATTCTTTTCCTGTCAGCTGAAATTTACTGTCGAGTCCTGCTAGCACATTTTTATTCTAGTTACTATAATTTTCAACTTCAGACTTTAATTTGGTTCTTATTTATAATATCACTTTCCTGATATTCTTTGGTGAGATAGTTGTTAGATATATGTACCTTTAGTTCTGTGAACACATTTATAGCAGCTGCTTTGAAGTCTTTGTCTAACAAGTCCAACGTGGGGGTTCTTCAAAAGCACTTTTTCTGCCTGATTTCTGTTTTGTTTCATTTTGTTTTTCTTTCTATTTATGTGTCATGCTTTTTAGTTTCCTTGTCTGTCTCAATTTTTTATGAAAAACTGTCTCCCCAGAGCGGGGGCAGGGGAAGTCTGAACTGTGTTGTTATTGTTTCCTTGGTCATGTTTTTTTTTGTTTTAGCAACCTGGCTGAACTGTATTTGTGGAGTCTATTCCCCCATAGTGTGCAGCTTATAATGACTCTTGTTAATTTTTTTCCTTTATTTTATTTTTTAGTCTTCCGGTCTTTTAGGGGTCACACCTAGGTCAATTAAGCCACTTTTTGATCAAAGATTGCGCTTAAATATTCTTAGCCAGATAGATTTGTATCCTTCACTGTTTTTACTGTTGGATATGTGTCTGACATAGAGGCTTCTATCACAGTTTAAGGAGTTTATGATTTTGTCCCATGTTCACCTAGCAACTAATAGTTCAGGTTTTTCCTGAGTATTCCTGAGAGGGCACAGCCTAAGGCATACACATAGTCTTGCACTCTGCCAGCTAGGGGTGTGATTTTATTTTTAAGCCTGGCTTCCTAAGATGTGCCCCTGAGTCAGAGTAGCTTATTGTTCAGCCAAATGTTTTGTCAGAACTGTACTTAACGTTCTTTGTGCCAGTGAGGATTCTGCCCTTTATTGGTGAGATTTTTTCTGTGGTTTGGGAATGTCTTCAAATCTACCCCATATCCTGTTCTGATTGTTCCCAAGCTGGTACAACCTACACACACACAATATTCCCAAACCCCACGGGTGACTGTGATTTCAAAGAGGGCTCTTCAAAGCTGTCTTTTCTCCTGGTTCTGTGCTGAATTTCTGGTCTCCCTGCCATGTCACTTGACACTACTAGTATCATGTGCTATCAGTGTGCTTTTAATTGCTTCCCTTTAAGGCCTTCATAGTTTTTGGCAACAATGTGAGACATGGAATTCCTTGAGATCTGTTCCAGTTAAAGTCAGTCTCTTCAGGCAGAGCTGCGGAGCTCGAAGTCATTATGACCTGCCTCTGTCCCTGATCAGAATCTTTGCAGTTCTGCACGGAAGCTGGAGGTGAGCCAAGGGCCCACTTCCATTAGAATGGCATTCCAGCTCTGTGAGCTGGCACTGCAGGTAGTTGGCAGCCCCTGCTCTTCTTGGCCGTCCCTTTCCTGCATGGAAGCTCTGCCCTATGAGCAAACTGGAGATGAGGCAATTATGCCCAGTAGTTTTGGTCTATCATATCTGGAGTGGAGTCTGCATGCTACAATTAGAGCTTGAGTAGGGTTAAACAGCCTCAATCTTCTCAGTACGTCTGTTTCGAATGGAGCTCTATAAAATAGGACTAATGATGAGAAAAGCCAGCTGCCTACTTCTTCTGAGGTGAACCCACAGCCCTCAGATGGAGTTGGGGTGAAGAGCCCAATCTTTATGGCTGTACCCTCCTGGGGTAGAACACCAAAAGAAGAGTTTCTATACATGGAGCTGGAAGTAGGGAAACACAGTAGGTCTTGGCTCAAATGTCACAGCTTTTTGCTGTTTTTTTATTGAGCTTTAATAGACTTTCCTAAGTAAGTGTTTTTCCATTTGCTTTATGCTCTTCAGACAATCTCCAGAGACCTTAAATGGTTGGCATTTTGTTGTTGTTACTGTTCTTTTATAATTTTCTCTAGTTAAAAGGTGGTTTTGTGGGGGGTAGGGTTCACTGCATTACTCACTCTGCCATTCCCCAAGTGCCACTCCCTTAATCATAATTCATTGCATTGATTCTGTAGGGGCCAAGGACAGGACAAGATGGGCCACTTCCGCATGAAGATTATTTTGAGTTAAAAAGTAATCACCACCCAGCAGGTTCAGCAAAAGCACTAGCTCTTCACCTCCTCCCTCAACTGCCTAAAAAGAATTTAGAGAAACTGCTCCGAGAGAGCTAACACCAAAGATAACTACATATGGACTAGGTATGGTAGAAAATCATTTACTCTTTTTCATCTGCCTGTGAATTACATTCCTTCCCTTTGAAGTCTTAAGCCTCCTGCCCCCTTTCTCCTTAGTTCAAAATGACCTATATACGTCATTTTGCCTGTCTTTGGCATTTCTGTGTCTGTGTGGATTCCCTATACGTATACTATTGAATTTGATTTTCTCCTGTTTCTTCTGTCTCATGTCAATTTTATTTTTAGTCAGGTTAAAAGGACCCTTGAAGGGGAGAGGAATTCTTACTCCCTTAAAATCTCTTATTACCAAACAGTTCTTTAAACACATTGAAATTTATTTTTCATTTAAATTTTATGTTGAACTGACTTAAAAGAAACTTTAAGCTATCAAAAATGTGATGGTGGGATATTACTAAATACATTTAAGATTTCGTCTACCGAAAATTAAGAATATGTAAGGCATAAATCTTTAAATACACATTTCACAGAGCTTTATATTTTCTTCAGGGTTCTTTTGAAACATTTAACATCTCATCTCTTTTTTTCATTTTTACTTTGGCGAAGTATATAATTTTCCAACTCTATTGATAAAATATACTGAAATATTTTTTCCTGCAATCGTTATGAAAAGTCAAGAATTTGTAAAGGCACAATAGGTCATAGTAAGAATCTGCAAAACAAAACTTTAGGCTGGTAGTAATCACTGAATTGGGTGGGATTAAAATAAAGTAGACTAAGTGTGTAATGGTTAATTTTATGTATTATATTATGCAACATATTCATAGGAAATTCCCTATGTACATTAAGAACTTATACATTTATCTGGAGCCTAGACTACTTGTGGGGACTTTTGTAACTCTTTCCTCATTCCTCTACACTGTTTCCTAATTTTTCAGTTAAATGACAGAGTTACAGAAATAAAAATGAAACAGTAATATCATCTGATCCAATTCCTCATTTTACAAAAATGAAAAACTGTGTTCTGGAAAGAAAAATCAATATAATGTGGCTTTTAATGCACATCGGAAACCTGGATGTCTCAAACTCCTCCCCAATGAATGTTCTACTATCTGCAGGCAGCTGTTCTCAAAAAAGAGCAGAAGGTGGTGGGAACTGAACTCATGCTGCCAGAATCAACACAGTATCTCCCTCGCTTACTTCCCTACACTGCCGTGGTTCTAGATGTAGTGTTTTGAAATGGAGGTAACATTCTAGAATGGGTTATTTCCACGTTGAATACTTTGTGTTCACATCTTCTGAACACCTCCATCTATTTCTGGAAGATTATTTTTTCCTAACTTTAATTAAAGAGAGAGAAAGAGGGACACCTGAGTGGCTCAGTTGGTTGGGCGTCTGCCTTCGGCTCAGGTCATGATTTAGAGTCCTGGGATGGAGCCCTGCATTGAGTTCTGCATTGGGCTCCCTGCTCAGTGGGAGTCTACTTCTTCCTCTACCTCTCAGCCTCTCCGCCTGCTTGTTCTCTCTCTTAAATAAATGAAATCTTAAAAAAAAAACAAAAAAACAAAAAAAAAACCTAGAGAGAAAGCGAGAGAGAGACTGATTTTCCTACGACATTGGTGATTCTGAATAAGAATGGCGGGCAAAGGAAGAAGTATTCATAATTGAAGGGTATCTCCCAACGGCCACAAAGGCAGTTAAAAGAGGAATTGGTAAGGGGCGCCTGGGTGGCGCAGTCGTTAAGCGTCTGCCTTAGGCTCAGGGCGTGATCCCGGCGTTGTGGGATCGGGATCGAGTCCCACATCGGGCTCCTCCGCTGGGAGCCTGCTTCTTCCTCTCCCACTCCCTCGCTGTGTTCCCTTTCTCGCTGGTTGTCTCTCTGTCAAATAAATAAAATCTTTAAAAGAAAAAAAAAAAAACAGGAATTGGTAAGGGTTACAGAGGACAAAATTCTTTAAATTGAAGCATGCTGGAATTTTACCCTAAGATAACAGTAAAAATACATCTTCCTCACAAGTTAAAATTTCTTTCCACTATTAGAAAAAAAAAGTAAAACTTTCATACAGAGAATTACTTTCGACCAGTGTTTCTAGTTCGTTTAGTGCAATTCAACAATCTGGAATAATATGTGTGTTCTACAACATTTAAAACTATTTTATCTACAAATACTTATAAACAGATTAGCTCTGACAGTGGTGCATATCATTCACTGAAAAACTTACTGCTTTTGGTATTTTTAAAGAGAAATATAAGCAAATAATCTTTAAACAATTTCCAAAGTGTGTTTGGGGCCTATCGGTGTAACATTGCGTGATGTTCTTTCCTTAAAATCTCAGTGGGAATCCTCAGTCAGTTGTTGCAATGATTAGATCTTAGTTTTGCGCATGTTGAAACACTTCAAATCAGGACAGAGGAGGAGAAGAAAGCTCTCTTAAACAGATAACTTGTATACAACAAGGCGTTCTTTTGTTTATGGACTTCAGAGAGAATTCTTTGTAAGTTACACAAGTCCACATTGTGAAGAACAAAGACGGGATTTCAAAGGCTTGCCTCTTTTGTGATAGAAGAAAAAGCATTTTTCCTCTCCAGGTGAATATTTCTAAGAAAGATTAATAAGTAGGAAAAAAATCATCTTCGGAAAAGATCAGAGCTTGAGCTGTTCTGTTTGTGCTCTGTGGTTTTACACATCCCCTCAGTGAGAGTGGGCTGTGCACAGAAGAGGGTTTTGTTTTGTTTCGTTTTGTTTCAAACTTTCCATTGCCTCAAATTAATTGGCAAACTTAGCCCCATCTGACAGAGGGAAATCTGCAATTTAGTGGGCACACACATTGTATATACTCTACTTTGTGCAGATGTTCCCTAGATGCTTTCATTTTGCTGTTGAGAACATATCTTCTACTATCATTCTCTTTGACTCTTCACGAAGTCATTTTTATACTCCCATATACACATTTTCAAGCGCTTCTGAGGAAAGACTTTGTCTACACTATGTCCTTGTCGCAACAGGACTTCTCCCAGCCTCAACAATTGGACTCTGCCTTTCTTATGACCACCCACTTAGTTTCTTCTGCCTGTGAAGATTTTAAATGTTCTATCCTCAGTCATTTCATATTTCTATGTCATCTATTAAAAGTCAAGATTCTCCTGACAAATTTCTGTAACAATAATATTCTATTTCCTGCTCTTTCAGAATAATTACCAGCATGAATTGTCTCATGCCTGACATATGTACCTGTATAATGTATGTCTGTCAGGGTTGGATTTTTAAACATATATTCTCTCTGTAGAGTTTAACCTATTGTTAAGTAGGTTGCTTAGCATTTTCATTGAATTTCATCTTATAAATAATATTCATAAATAATCATGAATAGTGCTTCTGTAGTCCAAGGACAATTTACAGGGTTTTGAAAGAACTTAGTTGAGTAAATAGTGCTGTGAATATATTATACAATCAGCTTATGCTCTTTTGTGTTTTTGGAAAATGGCATTGTAGGATTTCTAGGAAATTCTAAGGAATGTAACATATGGTTCCAAAAACCCTCCAATCAGAGAACTTAGAAATTTCCCAGATTCTTAATGGACTCTAAATATAAAATATTTAGAGTCAAAAATAATTTCAGGATCGGAGGTATATAGCAGCCTCATTGCTAAAAGGAAGTAGGCCAAAAAATTAACTGGACACACAAAATTAAATCACATATACAAAATTAATATGGCCAGATTATATGAAGAGTAGAAGACAAGATCTTAAGAGAAAGGTGCTGGAGTGGGGGAGCATGCACTATGCTACTTTATCTCTTCTTCCTTAAATGAACAAAATTATTTTCACAAGGGGCATCATTGATGCCCATTTTTCTCAGTGATAGGCAACTGTCTCAGCAGAAGGCATTTAAACCCGTCAAAAGAAAATGTTTGAAAACAAATCAGTATAGTAAGTAAAATATGCAAAATGCTAGACTGAAGTTCCAGGAAAAGACTTGCAAAATAAGAAACAGAGGCTGAGGAGGGGGGGGGGGAACCCACAAAAAAACCAGTTTTCAAAGTCTGAGATTTATATGTATAGCCAGTTCACAAATTTACTTACGAACGCCGACGTGCAGAAAACACGTATGTTACTTAATTCTCTGAACGTTCTCTTTTATTTGCACTCTTCTCACAACAATCTTCTAGGTTAGAATAATGGGGAACATAAGTTTAGGAAAAACCAATTAAAAACTTAGTCTGTCGGGTTGATTTGAACAGGATCTTGAGGTTGAAGTCAGATCTTGGAGATAATTCAGTCTTAAGGTTTTTCTGTCTTCCCCTTGCTGCTCTCACAGTTGTCATGAGAGACGAGGAAAAGGTTTATAGGACTTTGAGGCATTAGGGGAAAGGGAGGCCTTTCACCTTATATCCCAGGCTAGTCCTTGGATGTATACTATCAAATAAAAACAAATGCAGACTTCAGTGAGGACGAACTTATTAAAAACTATCTATATTGCAGTAAAGGGAGGAAGGTTATTGTGATGGGGCAGGGGCACTTGTGCAATAAGGCTGGGGGATTATTGCCATATGGCAAATCTACCAGGAGATCTGTAAGTGTTACCAATGGCACCAGAAAAAAAAGCTTTCTTTTGCAGAGAGGAGTAAACAAGGCTAGAAATAACCAGGTGTGGGGAAGTGGGGTGGGTGGCCGTGTGACAGGACAGTGGATGGAGGAGGAATGTTCCCCTAAGGTCAGGCCATTCCAGGAGAGGCTGGAAAAGTGGACTTGTTCGTTATCACAATGACCAGAAGTGTGTGAAGGTTCAGAGACCTGGCGAAGGAGAAGCCTGAGTAACATCTGATCAAGTGAGAGGGCATTTTGTCCAAATTGCTCAGGGGTATAATAAATAGTTCTGTTCAGCATTCAGGAGACAAATAATGAGAATTTGGAGACTTTTCATCATAGGTAAAGCAGGGGCTACCAGTGGATCTTGTCTAAGTCATAATGGGAAGAATGATTCTTTGCAGTTAGCCATTTCGAGGACACAGAAAGGTTGGGGGAATTTCTTGACTGTTGCTGTTTTGGGGCACACAGGACTCTGGTAAAGTCAAACAGTGTCACTGTGAAGGTAGGGAAATTCCCACAGATCTAAGTCTCCAGTACGAGCTGGGTGTTCCACAATTCAACTAAATTCTGGCACTATGTACTTGGAAGTGACATTAAATTCCACAGGTTAAGGGCTTAGTCCCACAGGACTGCCCCCACCACTCTTCAAATACCAGACCCAAGTCCAGGTTGTCTCCTGTGCTTTTGACCAATTGGCAATAGACTGGAGTTTCCAAAGACTCCCTCCTTTGCTTCAATTACTTTGCTAGATCAGCTTACAGAAGTCAGGTACACATTTTACTGACTAGATCACCAGTTTATTATAAAAGAATATAATACAGGAACACCCAGATGAGAGAGATACATAGGACAGGGTATAGGGCAAAGGCACAGAGCTTCCATGTCCTCTCTGAGTACAACACTCCCCAAAATTCTACCCGTTCACCAACCGGAAAGCTCTCTGAACCTCGTCCTTTTGGGTTTTTATGCTGGTTGCATTAGATGGGCATGATTGATCAAATCATTGGCCATTGCAATTGATTTAACCTCCAGCCCATCTCCATTCCCCCAGACAAGGGGGGTAAAACTAAAAGTTGCAACCCTCTAATCACAAGGTTGGCTCCACTGGCAACTAGTCCCCATCCTTAGGTTACCTAGGTGCTTTCTAAAAGTTACCTATTTATTATTGACATAATAAAAGACACCATTATTGCTCTTACCATTTAGGAAATTCCAAGGGTTTGGGGAACTTTGCATCAGAAATTGGGACAAAGAACAAATCTATACTATTAAAAATCATATTATCACAATGTCATATTCTCACTTTGGCTCCGGGTGGTCCTCTCCCCAACAACAATGCCCAGCCACGAAGACGTACAATTTTTTTCTGTCAATTCTCAACTAAACGCACACAGCAGAAAGGACTTGAAAGGGTGCGAACTAGAGGAGCTGGCTGCCTGGCCCTGCTTATTTATACTCTTAATTCAAAACAAACAAAAATGTTGGTACTGGATCACTCCGAACAGTGACCTTTCCGAAGTCTGAAATTTGAAGTAGTAAACAGCCTCCTTGCTCACAACGGAGCCCTTCTGGCATAAGATGTACTTCCAATGCGATGTCTATCTTAGGCTAACCAGAGAGACAATAAATATGTGATTATATTGGGGAGGTGGGGAAGGCAGAGAAGAGATGAAACATTTTTCTTGCAAAAGTATTACCTACTTACTCTTAGAAAGTGTATATTTAAAAACACATAAACTAAAGGCAGTTTGCTACATATCAGCCTTCAGGTCAAAAAAATAAAGAAATATAAATAATGTAATCAATGGACAATATTGATCAGATTAAAGGAAACAATTATTTATTATATAGCAAAAGTCAAAGGAAGTAATCAGACACTCATCTAGGAGCAGCTTTTTGGTAGTCATGCTACAGAACTTGGTGGTGACAAGGGAATTGAACCAACCCGACAACTGCTAATTAGGAAAGATTCTCTGTTGTAAAAAGCACAGGAATTGACATGGGTGGCTGAGCTTCTTTATTTGATTCTTGTGCACCCAGGAGAACTGCATGATGTAATCGGTACAAAACTTACCAGGAACTAATAGAGCTGAAAATTCAAAAGCAGAATGGAGGTGGGGGTTAGGCAACACTACAGCTCTGCTTCCAGAAAGTAGATTTAAACAGGATTAAAGAACAAGGGTTTTTTTTGTAAGTCTCATAGGATGGAGAAATTCAAGGGGGTACTGAAGGTTAAGATAAATGCTTTTAGAAAAGAAAGGAAGATTTTTTTTTTATTGGTGAAATAAGTGAAAAGACAGGGAAAACTTAATGATCTGACAATGATCTGAAGGAGTTGAAAAATAAGCAAGGGTACTTCAAAAAAAAATAGATAATCTTCAAAACGTATAGATAATCAGACATGGATGACTACCCAAAAAATATCTCAAAGAAGTAAGGAAATCTTACTTCTAAGGTGATCTTTCTTCTTTCTAAAATGGTACTGGCTCTCTGCTAAAATCTTTCCATTTCGTCCGTAACATTTGTGCTCAAGTCTAGACTCCTCACTCTGGAATTCCAGATGATTCACAAGTTATTCCTCGCTAGTCTTTTCATCATCACATGTTGAAGCTCTCTGTGTTTCGCCATCTATCTCAGCGATGGCGATCTCATTTAATTTCTTCACACAGGACGTGTGCTCAGGTGGCCAGTCCCTTGGCACACGTTGTTCCCTATGGCTGTAATGACCTTCCTTCTATCCTTCATCTGCTAATTCTCTACTCATTTACTAAAATCCATCTCATGCAGTTTTCTTTGTTCTAGCTCAGCCAACAAAAGTGATATCCTTTAGACTCTTATTGGGGAATTTCATCTAATGCTCTTTGATCAGTGTACCCATCATACATAGCCATAAAAATTACCTGTTTAGTTTAGTTTCCCAGGAGCACATGAGCTCCATTAGATCAGGGTCTTCATCCTGGATCTCTCTCTCTACCCCCAGTACCTGCCTCCCTGCCTGGTATCGAGTTAACCTTTAATTTCTATTTATTAAACAGATGTTGAATGGAATGATGGGCACAGACTGTCACTGGGACTGTATGCTGTAATTTTGACTCCAGGTGAGTGAACTCGCTCTGTTCTTTTCAAACTAGTCTGGGGAAAGGGGAGGTTTGATCTACTGTCTTTCTTGAATTGTCCATTAGACGCTGCCTCAAGTGTTCTTCTTCTTCCCACATAGGCTTTTCACGTGCCTGCTTCTCAAAACCTTCACTGCCTCTCTCTTTAACCTCTGGATACACTACATAATAGGATGCTGCTCTTTCCCCAAGGGTGGTCAATGAACGAAGGCAAGTCAGACTCCTTTTTACAGCTTTTCCCCTTATACCATTATTAGAAGGATGGATCAAGCTTTATTGAATTTCTGATTAAATTAAAATTGATTACTCTGAAGAAGGGAAAAATTTTCAAATAATGTGAACTAAGACTTTTAAATATAGAGTACAAAGGAAATTATTCAGAAAAATAAACAGTTGGTGGGAAGGGGAGGGATTCTTCATAAGGCCCTTCCCAGTTCCTCACCTCACTCCCCTTTTCGGACCCATGCTTCCCTGTGACAGCATTTTCTACATTTAAAATCAACTGTGTCGATTCTCTTTGGAGAATCCCCTTCCTACCCAAAAAGTATGAACTCAGCCCAAGTTACAAACTCATCCCTCTAGGAATTCATGCACGATCTTGAGCCCTCATCTAACCGTTGGCTGAGCTGTGCACATGCTCCCTTCACTGTTCAAAGTTGGAGCTAGAGTTTGAATTTACTAATCATAAATGGCCCAAGTTCATATCCACCCCTTGTGAACATTCTTCAGTAACTTCCGTTTCACTTAGATAGTCAGATGTCTTAAGTCACCATTCTATTCTCACCTTACAGTTTTGTTTTGTTTGTTTGTTTGTTTTCCTGTTTATTCAAGAGTCTATGGACATTCTGGCCTTGTTTTTGTTCATGGAATCTGTCAAATTCCTTCCAGGCTTAGGACCCTTGAATTCCTATTTTCTCTGCCTGGAACACTTCTCTTCCTAACCTTTACACATAGTTTCTTCTCTTGTATCAGCTATCACCTCAAATACAAGCCTCTTATGAGGCTTTTCCTGAACGTCTAACCTAAAGAACTCTGTTAATTTTGTATTCTTTACTCATGGCATTTGTCATTAAACCTAAGGATCTTGCCTAAATACCTGCTTACCTGCATTGTATTCTCCCCACAACAAGAATATAAACCCCAAAGAGCAGGAAACTTGTCTCTCTTATTCGCTATTATATATCCACAGTATAGAAGATCACCTAGCGTGTTTGAGGCACAAACTAGATGAATAAATGACTAAATGAGTGGTAGATAGAGAAAATACTTAGCCATTCTCATACTCATTTTCTTTCTAGGAAGGCAGGAAGTGTAACTTTATTCTTCCAGGAACAACTGTAATAGCTCTTAAATAATAGATCACTCATAATTATTGCATTTATTATAACAACAAAGTAAGCATTATTGCCTGCTGATAGATCAATGGATAGATCTATTGTCATAAGGTTTAAAGACTATGCAGAGAATGTTTAATCAAAAGTTGTATAAGAATACTTCTGAACCAAATTTAACTGAAATTTATATAAAAAAATAATTCCTTGATAAGGAGACTGTTTTTCAATTTCAAATCTATTAAGAATAACAAGCCATTGATTGACGAAACAACTTAAAACGAAATGAACTCTAAAAGCGCTAGAACATTATTCTGTCACAACTTCAGCAATTCGAGCAGTTAATCAGCATGTATGGACCAAAGGGCACAGGGCCTCTGAACTATCAGCATACACTCTACAATATGGCCCCATTTATAACGCAAAAGTCCTATCTAGTTGAGTAAATCCAGAACTCATAAAGTAATATTTGAGATATGTCCTCAGAACATACAAAATGAAATTTTTAGCTAGCTACTTAATCTCAAAATAACATCTCTACTTACATGGCCGCCTTTACTCACAGATACCTAGATACACAATATCACTTCTTAAGTTCCTGCATGCCACAGGTTGCTACACTCACCAAAGGAATTAATTAAAGCAAGCATAACGTGAGAAGCATATCTCTTGCAATTTTTATGGAATTTTCCTGAGAACAGTTTCATGAGTCTTTCGATAGAAAAGCTGTCTGTACTGCACAGGTTTTGCTTCTATGCAAAGAGCCTCTGCCATTTCTTCTTTGCTTTGACAAAACACCTAGTGGCCTAACCACTATTCATTTTTGCTTTTTGTTGTTGTTGTTAGTAACAAAACCAGGACTTTGTATGAGGTGTCAATGTATTTAGCAAAAGTATTTCATGTTTCAAACTTCTTTTCTACTGCAGATGATTATTGAAAAATTAGGGGAAAAAATACTTTGAGGTGATTTCCAGGAGATCAACTCATGGTATTTCCCCTTTGCTCCTCGATCCTTTCCCTCTCCTTGCTGGATTTACAACCACTTGACCTTCAGGATAGAAGGCCAAAGACTCCATTATATACTATTTAATTCGGAGGGAAGATACAGACTAACAATGATGAAATAGACACAGTGAATAAAACCTGTGTCCTCATGCTAGGATCGAGTGGCTACTCTAGCTGTGGATAATCTCTCTTTTCTTGATTTAGGTGAGAAAGAGAACAAACTGCCTTGTTTGGTTTGTTTTATTTTGAACCCACTATAATTGGGTCTTTGATTTTGATAGTCAAAAGAAAACCCTCAGTGACATATGGGCTTTATTTCCATGGACAATATGAAGTTGCCCTATGATAAAACATGAGAATAATGAAACCATGAAATCATAAAAATGAGATATAAATTATAAATAACAAAAATGAGAGAGAAGTGATAGTTGCAGATATTTATACAAGAAACCTGGACATTAAAAAAAATACAACTAAAATTGGAATGTATCTTCCCTTTGAGCTTTCTGAAATTTAAGAAAACATGGAAAATGTGTTCATTGAATATTTTTTAAAGTTCCATGATCAAAAGCAAGTCCTACATCCAAAATGATACAATACTATTAATGTTAATAAGAATTTTTGTTTTATTGAATGCTAAAATATTGTGTTGACCATTTTATACTTTGCTCAATTTTCACAGTAAGCCCATGTGGTGGATTATTTTCCTATTTCCATTTTACGGTTGACAATCAGAGGATCAGAGAGGTTAAAGAGTCATTAGAGGAGGAAAAACAGTTTGTTACACCTGAAACAAAAACGTTCATCTAAGGGTAAGATTATTATGTTAAATACAGGGTTTTCTGTTTATTTCTTGATTGCTAGGTGTGCCTACATTTCCCTATCTGAAAATGGGGACAATTCAGTCCCTATCTTTTTATACCACCATGATGATTAAAACATTTAATATAAATGAGAGGTGTGTGGTAAGCCATAATATTTTAGCTATTATTGTTTTTATTGTAATTATTACTTATATCATCAGAGCTGATTTTGTCAGAGCTTACAATCCTGTTCTTTAATGGTATTCCAAGAAGTGGTTCAAAATTTTAGCAGAGAAAATCTTTTTTCATAAATAATAAAGATTTTTTTTACCTAACATATAGATCAAATCTGTTGCCATTCTTGTTTCCCCAATTACACACGTGTACATTATATATTAAGAAAAGAGATAAGAATCTAGTATTGAAGATATTTCAGAAAGATATAACTGAAATTATTAATGAAATTATTGACATTTTGAGCATAATAGTCACAGATACTTAGATAAGTTTGTTTTCTTCTCATTGCTGTGACAAGGAAAACATGTCACTGAAATAGTGGAAGGACATGAGCCAAAAATTGCAACAGGGCGTTTGCAACAAGACAAAAATGTTAGAAAGATTTCCTATCTTCTTTAGTGTGAAGAATTTTTCTCATAAATATTCCAGCTGGTCTTATACGGCTGTGGTACTAGTCCTTTCCAGCATTCTCATCTCTCCTTTTTAAATTAATTAATTAATTTTTTAAATATTTTATTTATTTGTTTGAGAGAGAGTGAGAGAGAGCACAAGCAGGGGGAGCTGCGGCAGGAGAGGAAGAAGCTGACTCCCTACTGAGCAGGGAGCTGGAAGTGGGGGCTCCATCCCAGGACCCTGGGATCATGACCTGAGCCAAATGCAGATGCTTAACTGACTGAGCCACTCAGGTGTCCCTCATCTCTCCCTTTTTAAATGCATTTTTTACCAATATGCTTTGCAAAAAGCCATGCTTTTGAACATAAAATTGTACTCCCAAGGTTATTGAAATGTTTGTAAACACAGCAATTCATAAAATTGGATGCATAGCTTTTTTGGAAATGATTCCTGATTGTATCTCAGTGTTTATGAACCAAGAAAACCTGTAAGATTGAATAGACTGTATTCTTTATCTAGCTGATGAATTGAAGCTGACTTTGTGTGTGTGCATGTGTGTTTACTTTGACGATCATCTCTAGATCTTTACGCTCGGTATTAGCGATATACTAGGTTAAACTCTTTCACCACTGAAAAAGGTAATAACAACTCCCCAGTGTCAGTTAAGGTCAAATTTGACATATTCCACAATTGTGTGCAGTTATGGTCACACAAAATTGTACCTTAAATAGAACTGTTCAAAAATACATGTGTCCCAGTGTTCATAGCAGCATTGCCCACAATAGCTAAATTGTGGAAGGAGCCGAGATGCCCTTCAACAGATGACTGGATTAAGAAGATGTGGTCCAAATATACAATGGAATATTACTCAGCCATCAGAAAGAACCATTTCTCAACATTTGCTGCAACATGGACGGGACTGGAGGAGATTATGCTAAGTGAAATAAGTCAAGCAGAGAAAGACAATTCTCATATGGTTTCACTCATTTATGGAACATAAGAAGTAGGAAGATCGGTAGGAGAAGGAAGGGAAGAATGAAGAGGGGGTAAACAGAAGGGGGAATGAACCATGAGAAAAACGAGGGGGGGGGGGGGGGGGGGGGGGGGGGGGGGTTGGGATAGGCCGGCGATGGGTATTAAGGAGGGCACATATTGCATGGTGCACTAGGTATTATACACAAATAATGAATCATGGAACATTACATCAAAAACTAAGGGTATACTGTATGGTGACTAACATAACATAATAAAAAATTATTATAAAAAAATACATGTGTGTTAAAAAAAAGTCCCAAGGAATTATTTTGGCAAAGGATAATAAGAAAACTCTAATTGTTTTGTAAGATTTTGCAAGTCTCTTTTGTTTAGTGTAAAAGCAACCAGTAATATCAGTAGCAAGACTAAAACTCACCAACAGTCTCAATATAAAATAATCCATGTCTCCATGTCTTTTTATAAAAGGAAAAATTATTTAAGTACCTATTTCAAAAAGATATAGTATGGCTTTTGTGAGGCTTCCTTGAAGACATAAAACCAAAGAAATGGAGTTGTTTTCTATTCCAGGGTAGCTTATTGGCAACGGTATATATTTGTTGGTCAAAAATTTTAAGCAGTTTCCACAGCTTTTTGGAAAGAGGTTGTGGATATATATGAAGCAACTTGTGGGCAAAGGGAGAAGTGAACAGTGTTGAGAGAGAAAATAAATTTTTACTAATTTCCACCATATTTAAAATGCTCTACTAAATATTATTAATCTAACCTCCCCTTACACGGCTCAAAAACATATATTAAACATTTTCTTGCTTTTAATTATTTTGGCATTTGAATTGGTGTTCATTCTAAGGAGATACCTCTTTGAAACCAGAATATAATTGGGACTAATTAGATTTAGGTTTACTTGTATTTGTTCAAGATATACTTCTTTATAATTATCACTCTTGGTGTTGTCATTCCTGATATTGTTTTGCAAGTACCAGTGACATAGAGCAATGACCCTTTATTAACTCTGATAAACCCGGTGTAGACTGGAAATTGTGCCAATCGGTGAGTAGGACTGATTTTGACTGGATTTATGGGTCAGTGGTTAGCTGTCAGATCTGCTAGGGGCTGATTGTCTAGGAATGCTATAGCTGGCAAGACTCAGGGCTCTTCCGCACGGTCACGTCACCTGCAGCACGCTAACCTAGCCTGTTAACTGCCTGGTTTGGGGGTTCTGGTAGCATGGAGCATGTCAGCTCTTAGCAGCCAGGGCTTACAACTACCATCCCATCACCTCCAAGTCAGTCTATTGGCCAGAGGAAAACCCAATGCAAGTCTGTACTCAAAGGATGAGGAAACAGACTTCGATTCTTGATGAGAGGATCTTCAAAGTGACTTTTCAAAGGACATTATAATACATACGTGAAAAATGGGATTTTTCTGTAGTAGTATGCTTAATAAAATGAGGTCTGCTGGTAAAGTATTAAGGCAACTTGGACTTTGTTAACTTTTCCTTTAACAAGATATCTCTGATATAGTTTTTGGAGACATAATGTTTCTTATGGACTATTTCATTGTGATTTCATAAAAAGAAGGTCTTCATTCATTCATAGTACAAGAAATTCTAAGTGCTTACTTATTCTGCCTCAGGCAATGTGCTAGCATTGGCCAACAAATCTGTTTGGAAAACACAAACACACAGACACACACACACACAGAGACACACACACAGACACACACACCAGCTTTGCCTTCACTTGGCTTAGAGAACTGTAGACACCATAAATCAAACATTCACAAAAAATGAATATATCATTTCAAATGTGATAAGACCAAGAATGAATAAGTCTAGAGTTCTGGAGGATATAAATGTTTTAATCCAGTCTGTCAAGGAAGTTCCCTAAGAGGGCGGCAATTTAAACTGACAATCAGAAGTCAGAAGAGATGTGGGCTGGAGTTAAAACTGTGATTCACCAACATAAAATTAAAAACGAAAGCTTTGTTTATTCAAGAGGTTGTTCCAGAGTAAGAAGAAAATGATATCTAGAACAAAGCCATTCATATGGCTTTCATCATGAAGTAGGATTTTCAAGACTGTCAAAGGTTTCCTCCTACATGGGTTAAAAAAACAATTTCATGAATCCAAGTACGTTAAATTCTCTTAATATTTTAAATGCACTTGTACAACTTCTGGGGATTTCTGTTATATTTAACAGATATTCTCCAGAAATTCATGCAACAGATTTTCAGTGATCTTGAATTTCAGAGAATAAGAAAGTATGCAGAAAAGCAGTTTTTTGGGGTCCCAGAAAAGTGTATGTCTGTGTGTGTGTGTGAGAGAGAGGCAGAAAGAGAGAGAATGTGTGTGTGTGTGTGTGTGTGTGTGTGTGTGTGTGTGTTTCCAACAAATTAGATGCCCCTTTTTACCTATTGCCTCTCTGCTACCAATTCTGGTTATACTGAGAATGAGGTTAGTTTTACAAGTATACATTTCACATTATAAAATTAATAAGTTTTCCAAATTATTAAAATTACTGTTATCTGCAAATATCTGCTGTAGAGACACAGACCTGTTCTGAGTGTTATTAGTCTATAATTCCCTTTCTCTGTTATTCTCAAATAATGAATTTGTAACAAAGGGACGTTCAGACAGAATACATCTTCTTCTTAATAGAGATATCCATGTAATATAGGAGTTACCTATGTCAATGACATACTTCTCTGGAGTAGGAAATAAATTGGAAAAGAGTAACGTTTTAGGTGAATTTTAAGTGACTTTTAATCATCCCTTTTTATAAAATATCAATGTACATATTATGAAACATAAAATGAAATTAGCTGAGTTTTAAAATATTAATTCTTTCATAATGTATTTCCATGAACTAAAATTATTTAGGATCAGAAAAGTGTTGTTTTTTATCTTGGTTTGCTTAATTCTTTAACTGTGTCAATTCTGTTTTCTACCTTTCATTTTTTTCTTCAGGTTTCACAAATAGTTCTTTTTTTTAAAATTCTATTTATTTATTTGAGAGAAAAGAGAGTGCACAGCAGCGGGAAGGAGGGAGGGGCAGAGGGAGAGGGAGAAGAAGACTCCCCACTGAGCAGGGAGCTTGATAGGAGGCTTGATCCCAGGTCCTGAGATTATGACCTGAGCCAAAGGCAGACACTTAACCGACTGAGCCACCCAGGTGCCCCTAAATGTAATGTATAAAGTTTTATTAGAACCTGAAATCAGTAAAAGACAGTAATCCAAATTTTTTTTCAAAGTTATTTTTTTAAAACTGCTTTGATCCTTTGCACATTTAGACATACTGTAGAATGAGTTTGCCAAATTTTACAAATGATCTCCTGGGATATTCATAGGAATTGCCTCGTATCTATAGATCCAACTGGGGAGATTCGTAAGTTTAGCTGTATTGAGTCTTCTGACCAATTAGCATGACATCTCTTTCTGTTAATTACATCTCCTTTAATTTCTTTCAACAATGTTTATAGTCTTCACTGTACAGATTTAATACATACGATGCCTTTTGATTTGAGTGTTTAGCCTACAAATCTAATAGGAATTTAATGTAAGCTCCATATGTAATTTTAAAATTTTCTAGTGTCGTGTTTTTAAGAAGTAAAAATAGGTGAAATTAATTTGATAATATATTCGATTTAATCCAATACACCCAAATACTATCATTTCAGCATGTAATCAATATTAAATGTATTATTATTATTATTTTTTAAAGATTTTATTTATTTATTTGACAGAGATAGAGACAGCCAGAGAGAGAGGGAACACAAGCAGGGGGAGTGGGAGAGGAAGAAGCAGGCTCATAGCGGAGGAGCCCGATGTGGGGCTCGATACCATAACGCTGGGATCACGCCCCGAGCCGAAGGCAGACGCCCAACTGCTGTGCCACCCAGGCGCCCCAATATCAAATGTATTATTAACAAGGTAATTCTCATTCTGTTTTCCGTAGCAAGTCTTCAAAATTCAATCCAGATTTTATACTTAACAGCACATCTCAGTTTGGACTAGGCAATGTTGAAGGGCTCAGTGGCTACGTATGGCTACTGGCTATAAACAGGGCAAGGCAGATTTAGATGATTTATCTTTAATGTGATTTATTCAGGGATAAATCTACTAACATTGTCTGATTTATAGTTGCCCATCTCTTTGTTCTGCCATCTTTCATCTAGTCCTGCTGTTTTTTAGATGAATTTTAGTATTTTTTATGATTTCAATTTAACTCTGTTTTGGGTAAGTTGGCAATACCACTGAAGTGTCCTAAGGGGCTGCTCTAATGTTTATAATATGCATCTTTAAGTTCTCATACTCACTTTCAAATATTATTATACCATTTCATGTATATTTTAAACTTTACAACACCCCTCCACATGTCTTATCCTTGTTCTACTTTTAACCTATGATTTAATTCTACATATTTTTAATCTCCATAATATATTGTTAATTTTGCTTCCAACAGTAGGTTACCTTTTGCAGGATGCCTGTCTGCCCAACTCAGCACGAATTCTGGTATCTATATTTCTCCTCTGTTAGCTAAACTTTTTCAGGGATTACTGTACTCTACATTGCTTATTGTCCAACATTGGAAAAATTTTAGTTTTACATATTTTGTCTGATTTTCTAGTTGTTCAAGTCAGAAGAGTGAATCAGTCCAGATATTATTTCTTCAATTCCAACCTATTCTAAAACTGTTTCTGTACATAATTGTTCTTCAATTCCTAGGGAGGGAGGGGATCCCAATAACAATTTCTAAAACTCCTAATTGCCTTGGGTATATACTGGTTTAAAAAATAGATATTTTCTGCCATGTGTATATCTACTAATATAAATTAGTGTAACAGTGAAATTAAATATACCTCAGCCAAGTTTCTAATCATACTATTACATTTACAATCTATGGATGAAACTCAGGAGTTGCACTGCTGTGAATATAGTCATAAATCTAGTGTCATTCTGGTTAATTTGAGTTTTTTTAATTATTGTGTTTGCTCTATTTAAATCCCTTTTTAAAACCGTGAAAAAATGAGAATTCAGTATTCTTCCTTAAATATGACATGAATTTCTTTTTTATATACAATCCACAAAATAGTCTCATTGCTTTTTTTATTAAATTACAGCCATTTCAGCTTTAATAATAATTCTTAGGATAAATTTACCCTTGATTGCATTCACTTCCCTTCTGCATTTCATTGCCAAAGATGGGGTAAAGTTAACATTTTTAGGCTACAGCAGATAAAATACCTTATATTCTGATGTCCATTTAAAATGAACAAGTACAAAATTTATAACTCGTCTGGTAGAATTTTACATTCTTTTATCCTTCAGCAGTTAATGTAAGAGGATCATGGAAAACAGTTTTACAACATGCAGTTTAATGAGAAGAAAATATTCTCTTATCATTTCCATCCCCTCAAACTTTTCATAATCACCCCATGGTGCAGACAGCAACATTTATACAGAAGTCGAATTGGTCTATGGCATAATTAGTTAAAAAGTGACTGAGATTTTTGTAGCACTCTTATAAATACTACTATCCTCATTTTAAATTACATATAATATACTAAAATATATGCCTTCTCAAGTCATTAAAATTATACTATAATGTTATATGAAATAAGGATTAAATGAATAATGGGCCATAATTCAGTGAATGCAAGTTATCAGAAAGACCTCAGCACGACCCTGGTGTTATCTGCTAAGACCAACAAGTCTTTTTACTTCCTGCATATCAATACAGTGAGCGTGAATGTCTCCAGACTACTCTCGAGTGAATGTTAATATTTCTATTAGAAAGTGAAGTTCCTCAGGAATTTATTTCACTTTATATAACTTTATCAACTCAGTTATCCTCTCAAACTATGCATTATGTGTAGTCATAGTAGCCAACATTTGATCATTAAAATAGTGGTGATAAATAAGTTTGTTTTCATCCCCTTTATGAAAGTTGAGAGAGAGGGTATACAAAACTGACCACAAGTTTTTAGGGGTGAAATTGTTAGGATGAAAATGTAAATAAAGAGAGAAAGAATAAGTAACAACGACAACCAAAGTACAACAGCAGAATTCCTACCATGATGTCAGTAAACCATGACACTCACAATTTCTTTACCAAAATCATGTTTTAACCCCTATGTCAATGATCCCTGCAAACCCAGAGGCTGGCTCATTTTAAGCATCATATCAACCTAAATATAAAATGACTCGAATCTCCAAAAAGAAATCGAGTCTCACCAAGCCTTTGGTGTTTTTGTGTGCTTTACTAAAGATGTTTGAGGGCAAAGAGATTGTTTACTACCACAGAACCCTGATAAATCCATGTAACCTTTCTGTTCTGTGAGCTTTCTTGGCCAAATCACACCTGACATCTCTTCCCCCAAAAGGTTGAATTGTGTCCCCCCACAAATTCATATGTGGAAGCCCTAACTTCCAGTACATCCGAATGTGACTTGACTTGGAGATCTGGTCCCTAAAGAGGTAATGAAGGCTCAGTGAGATCATCAGGATAGGTCCTCTTCCAACATAACTGGTATCGACAGGGTACGGACATACACAGAGGGAAGACCAAGTGAAGACACAGAGAGAAGATGGGCACCTGCAAGCCGAGGACAGAGGCCTCAGGAACAAACAATTCTGCCGATACCTTGATCGTGGACTTCCGGCTTCCACAACTGCGAGGAAATAATGCCTGTTGTTGAAGTCACCCAGTGTTTGATAATCTGTTACAGCAACCTTAGCAAAATCATCAGCCACTTTAGCCCTTCCCATACCACTGCTTCTTCTTCTCTCTCCTAGATATTGTGAGCATGAGGCGCAAAGTTACAGAAAATGGTCTTTCCTAGAGATGTTTAAAATTTCTCTGTGACTTCTTGGAGATAGAGCTGACTGAAGTGGAAATGAGAGTGAAATCTGTTTAATTGGTCTTTGGCTCTGCAAATCTGTATGTCACTAACTTCTAAAATGTGAAGTTTATTGCTATTATGTTTTACTGTCATGTGGAAATGCAAAAGGAATTTTAATAGAACTTATTTTCTTGTGCTTTTAAGAAAAAGTATGTGTGTTTTGAAATTTCTCTGATATAATTTTAAAACAAAATAATTCTTCCGAGAGCCATCATTCAAAAATATCATCTAATGAAATTTACATACCTTAAAACAATAATGCTTCTTCCTAAACATATAAATGCTTGAATATATATCCTTACAAAGTTTTGAGATTTAGGACTATTTTTCAGTAAACATGCAGGAATGCTATTGCTTTTTTAAAGACTGGTAAATCACATCCTGTTATAGTCTAGGTTTTCTTTTAGATTGTTTATGAACAATCTGTACATAAAATGACACACAGATTTTAATAAATATAATGACAATGAGTTATTGATATTAGAACAAAAATAGAAGCTTCGTTTTCCTTAGTGATGCATTTTCACATCATATTTATTTTAATGCTGTCAGTTAGGTGTCTGCTGTATGCTGTCTTTTGGAACTTTCTTTTTTTTTAATTTTATTTATTTATTTGAGAGAGAAAGAGAGAGAATGAACAAGAGCAGGGGAGAGGGAGAAGCAGGCTTCCCATAGAGCAGGGAGCCGGTTGAGGGGCTCCAGCCCAGGACTGAGAGATCACAACCTGAGCAGAAGACTATGGACTATGAGAAACAAACTGAGGGCTTCAGAGGGGAGGGGGGCGGGGGAATGGGATAGACTGGTGATGGGTAGTAAGGAGGGCACATATTGCATGGTGCACTGGGTGTTATACACAACTAATGAATCATCGAACTTTACATCAGAAACCAGGGATGTACTGTATGGTGACTAACATAATATAATAAAAAAACATTAAAAAAATAGTAATAATAAAAAAAAAGAAGGCAGACGCTTAACCAACAGAGCCACCCAGGCCCCCCTGTTTTGGAGCTGTCAATCAATCAATCAATCAATCTTTCGGCTTTTAGTTTCAGCACTGTTTGACTTAACATCCATACTCACTTGAGTGCTCATCACCACTGTGCGCGTGCACACACACACAGAGGCATGCAGGTTCACGCACACAAACAGGATTTCAAGGCTTGTTGTACCTCAAAACATTTAAGACATGAATTTAAAATGCTCACATTGCTTAGATATACACACATCATAATCTCAAGACTTCTCCAAAATTTGACCTCTGCAAAGTTTGAAGCAATATTCAAGTTTTGCTTTAAGACAGAAGTTTCTTGGGGTGCCTGGGTGGCTCAGTCATTAAGCGTCTGCCTTCGGCTCAGGGCGTGATCCCAGAGTCCTGGGATCGGGCTCCCTGCTCTGCTGGGAGCCTGCTTCTTCCTCTCCCACTCCCCCTGCTTGTGTTCCCTCTCTCTCTGGCTCTCTCTCTCTCTGTCAAATAAATAAATCAAATCTTAAAAAAAAAAAAAGTAGTTTCTTCTTTCTCATTGTCTGAGCCAATGTGGGGCATACTACTTGAGAAGGTTGGTCATGGGGAGATTACAGGTTGTGCCTGTGAAGTAAGGTTAATAATTGGAGACATAAACACTATTGCCATTAGGCTTTTGGAATTAGGAATAGACATGGGATATGTGTTTTATTATAATTATGATCTATTATGAAGAATATTAAATTCACTAACCCCTCCAATGATATTGTTCCTTGAACTTCTCTTTGAAAGAAGCATAAAAGAAGACACGATTTCATATTTCCCAAAGGAAGGGTACATAGTTCCTCCTTTACATCCATTTCCACCTTTGTAAAGGCTAAATTTCTTTATTAAATCAAGAGTCCAGCTCCCAATTCTTGGCATAATATTACTTATTCATTCCCACCTTACTGAAGTTGAATTCCTCCTACATCACTGCAAGGTGCTATAATCTCTGAACCAGTGGAGAACATTACTTTCTAGGAAATACAGAGGAAAATTAAACATATCTATGCATGTGTATAATGTGTGTATACATGTGAACATAATAATATATATTACATATTATATATATGTAATCTTTGCTTTGCTTCTCTATGTCTCTTCTTTCCTTTGCTACTCGCAAGAGAGGGCTGCATATGTGGGGGTGTCTTCTCTATGATGGCTACATATAATTGTAGTTCTATGGGAAATGCTCTAAAAGCTATTCACTTACCTTAATGAATGCTACTTACAGGGAAAAAGCCATATTAGACTGGGGTTTGGCAGCCACTTGAAGTGATTAGAAAGGTAGCATAAGCCCTATCTTTGCTGCCCTACATCATATCAAATTCTCAGATTATGATATCCTGTTGGAATAATACTGAATGGCTCTTTAATACCATATCCTACTTAGTATTAAACGCTGGACTCATTGATGATATTGTGCACAGTGGAATATGGGGGGAGTGGGGCCAATACATCAGATGAATCTTGTTCACCCAAATTTGTATGAACAAATGACAGGTCCGGCAAGGAAAACAGGCTGGAAAATTTACTTAAGTTTTTCCTGCCTTCACTAAAGAAGCTACTGAATATCTCAAAAGTATCATATTAAGATAATTTGTCTTCTTTTGGAGGGAGGGTCTAAAAATCCATTTACATACGCCTGCTAAACTGAAAGTTGTGAAATAAAATGTGTAAGTTCACATTATGTTTGTTCATCACCCAAGTATAGGAAGTTCTATTCAGTTGTCCAATATTTTTCAAAACAAAATATGTTTTCTACTAATTGTAACTGAAGATTTTGCTACAGTCTAAATCGTAATTAGAAACTGCCTTCTGGTTATCACCCAACAAATCTTTCCACTAGGCTTGACATAAGTAACAACAGAGGAAATGAAAAGTATCATAAATCTAGTTAGTGAATTTCCCATAGGATAATGTATAGAAATCACATTTCTATTCAGATATTTAAAAAATACTAGGGCGCAGAGGACCAAATCCACATCAGCGAATAATTCTCAACAATATCTTTCAGGTCCTTAATGTTGCTGACAGCTAAAAACTGAAATAGCAAGAGCTATAAGCAAAAACAAAACAAAACAAAAAAAACCCCAAACCAAACAAATAAACTCACCCTCCCCACACACACCCTCAAAACAACAACAACAACAACAACAACAACAACAACAAAAAGATCTCTATCCCATAGCCCAAGATGGTTGCAAACGTGAAGCATGATTCTTCCCTGACTACAACACACCGATGCACGGGGCAACTAGGGAGGGAATCAAGGACACTTGGCAAGCTGAAGATAAGGAAATTCAATTTTCCAGCTAAGTAGACGAGAAGAAATGGGAGGTATGCTGCTATTTGGATTAGAGTGATATACACATTTTTCCTATTCTTCATAGGATGATACGGGGTCTGCACACTCCAGGGTGAGCCCTCTCCCAGGACTGTCATTAGCTAGTTGTGTTTCTGGGAACACATCATTTCTGTAGACCTTGATTTTATCTTCCATAAAATGAGTAAGAGATTGGAAGCAGGCTGGCTTCTCATTACCTTCCACCGCAAATACCTAGGCATACATGACAATCCAAAATGTTATATATAACACTGTTTAAAATGAAAGAATAGTAAGGAAATGTATATGGCCTACTGCTAATGACAGATACAAGTTTCATTCTTCCTTGTTTTTGTTGATTAAGAGGGTTTTTTTTTCTTTTTGTTCCAGGAGGCAAGATACTTCATTTATTCATTTATCTATATATATATTTCTTTATTGCATGCTCACTCCCTGCCAGACATTCTCCTAGGCATCAGGACACAGTAGTAAATAATGTAAAGGCCCCTCTGCCTTCATGGAACTCAGGTGGAAGTTCAGACTCTTTCAGCTTGGGTTACTAGACAGAGTTCAGCTTAGTAAGACAAAAGTGGAGTTCTAAGTGGTTTACTTTGTCTTCATTAAAACAGGGAAATACTCAGCTGGAATTTGCCCTTTGCCTTTCCTCTTACCCTGTTCCTACCTAGGATGCCTATGAAATGTACAGAGTTGTAAAAGACATGATAGCTTGAGGAGGATTGGTGCATCTTAAAAATTATATAAAGAGAATTACAGGATATATGAAGAAATAAATAAAATAATGATCACAATATGTGTGTGTACTAGTCAGATAGTGCTGCCAATACAGTTTATAATAGACTGGCTTAAACAACAGAAATTTATTTTCTCCCTGTTCTGGAAACTGGAAATTTAAGACCAAGGTGTCAGCAGGGCTGGTTTCTGGTAAGACCTCTCTCCTTGACTTGCAAATGGCTGCCTTCCTTCTGTGTCCTCACATGGCCTTTCTCCTGTGTGCACGCACTCCTGGTATCTGTTCCTCTTCTTATGGTGGCACCAGTCCTACTGGATTAGGGTGCATCCCATGACTTCATTTAACCTTAATGACCTCCTTGAAGGTCTTATCTCCAAATATAGTCACATTGGAGGTTAAGGCTTCAATTTATGGACTGAAGTGTAACCCCCTAAAATTCGTAACAGTGTAGATCCATGCTGATAGCTATTTTTCTTCCTCATTCTTGCCAGCATATGTTTTCAAAGAGCACTTAAACAGGGCAACATCATTTTCTGTACTAGCCACCATTGCAATCATGGACTCCCCTGGTTCAAATTGTAATCCCCTTCTCTCCATTTTCTTTGACAATACCTAGTCCACCATCATCAAAGTTTTTTATTTCTGTTTCTACATCACTAACTCTCTACATTGTATCCTCTCCTCTTAGAGCCAGGGTGTTAAACACTCCAGAAAATTAATTACTTGCTCCGCCATTTCTCTATTCTGTGAAACACTCTTGTTCTGTGATATTGGAACAAGTCAACTCATTGAGTCTGTTTCCTTATTTTTAAAATGGAATTATGATATATACCTTGTAGGGCTGAATGAGAAATGTGTAAGAAATTCTAGCTTGAGTTTGGCGATCTACAAAAGTAGGCACTGGAGGAACTGACAGGTTCAGAATGAGATTGAGGTCTAACTGTACACCTCTTCAAATTGTGAGCCAAGCTAGCTTATATGGCTAGCAATGACAGATTTTGAGTAAGGTTGTAATATGAGCAAAGTACTTGGAACAGGGATGAAGAAACTAAGGCATAGAGCCACTACATGAACTGAAATTTGTGGAGCAAGCTCTTCTCATGTAAACATGTAAACTGAGTTTTTATACAAATTTTTCAGTCTCTAAAGGCTCATACTAAGGTCTAGTGCAAGCTCTTAATATCTCTTTCTCCATCTATAAAACATAAAAGGTGAATTAGATGACTGCTCTGAGATAATAAACCAAATATCAAGCAATATATTTCAGTCAGCTTGTGAAAATGTTAATGTATTTGTAGCAATGTTAAAAACACTATTTCTCTTTATTTAGCGCTCTACATTTAATATAACATTAAAACACAAATGTCTCATATTAAAAAGTTTGAAAACAATTATAATTCCATAGTAAGAATCATATTTAAAAATATCGAACGCATGAAGTTTCCTACATATGAATTATGTCGTGATATTTATAAAAACAAAGGATTATCCAGCATTTTTTCTTATATCTCACAGGTTAACATACCAGGGATGCTTAAAGCAAGGACTGCTATAAGTACATGTCAAAAATCATGGCCCAGAGAAATGAGGTGAAAAAAAAAATTAGCCTTCCAAAAGTATTGACTTGTTTTATACCAGATTTATTGGCATATAATTTGCATAGAGTACAATGAACTTGTTTTAAGGGGACATTTCAGTAAATTCCAATACAAGTACATAGTCTTGTAACCATTACCACAGTTGAAGCAATGGATCATCAGCCCCAAACATTCCAATAGTGCAAAACATTCTCCTGAGCCCTTTGCAATCAACCCACACACCTCCCTCCACATCTAGCCAGTGGCAACCACTATGTAATTCTTATCTTTATAGTTTCGACTTCTCCAAAATATCGTAAAAATGGAATCATACAGATGCAGGGTTTTGGTTTGGTTTGTGTGTTTGTTTTGTAGCTAGCTTCTTTAACTTAGTGTAAAGATATTGCATTCATCTGTATTGATGTATATAGAAGTAATTTGCTGCTTTTTATTGTTTAGTCATATTCCATTAGATAGTATTCTCATGATTTGTTTATCCATTTTCCAGTTCAAGGTCATTTCGTTACTGCCAGTTTGGGATTATTATGAATAATGCTGCTATGAACAATTTCATACAAAAATATTTGTGTGGACACAGATTGTCCGTTCTCCTGTCTTGATAGCTGGGAGTAGGAGTGCTTGGTAAAATGCTGTTTACTTACAGAGGACACAACTATGATGCTTTCCAAGGTGGTTGTATTATTTTGCATTCCCATCAGCAGGTGTTAGAGTACCAGTTACTTTGTAACCATGCTGCTTTTGTTAGGCTCAGTGTTCTGAATCTATCACTGTTCCTCCTTTAATTTCTGTAAGATTAAGATTTGCATATTTAAAGATCTTTATTAAGCATATACACAATTAGGCAACATATCCTTATGATGAAATAAGCATTTTATAGTTATGAAATATCCTGCTTTAAAAAGTGAAGGGCATTTGCAGATGTAATGAAGGTCCAAAATCCATTGATTTTTGAGTTAATTAAAAGGGCCATTATTCTCTGTGAGCCTGAATTAATCAAAGGAACTGAGCCCTTCCTGAGGTCAGAGACCTTCTCTAGGTCGCTGGCTTTGAAGAAATAAACTCATGAAGTATGCAGCCATGATGGGGGAGCCTACGTTGCAAGGAATCATGGGGGTGGGGGAGAGAATGAAGCCTGCCTCACACAGCCACAAGGAAATGAATACTGCCGACAACCTGAGGGAGCATGGATATGGCTCTTTGCTAGTCTAGCCTCTGAGGAGCCTGCTGTTCCAGCCACTGTACTGCAGACTGGGGAGACTGGAGCACGGAGCCTAACTAGACTAGACCTGAGTGTTGATCTACAGAAACTGTGAGACAGTAAACGTGTGGTTTTTTTTTTTTTTTAAGCCATTAAGTGTGTGGTAGTTTATAACACAGCATTAATCACTAACTTTAGAACCCTTAAGGAGCCAGACTTATGCGGACGTCTCAGTTCAGCTGTACCACCAAAGTGATTCTAAGAACGCAGTATCTCTGTTACAGCATATGTCTTTACCATTTATCCATAGGGGAGCCCATTTATCCTATTTGTATACTGCTAACTCTTGCTTTCTCTGATTCTCTCTCTTTCTCTGTATCTCTGTCCCTCTCTGTCTCCCCTCCTTTGTATTTTGTATTTGCTGCAAATTTTTCTTCTTATGAAACAAAGCATTAAAATATATGCTTTATCTAAATCTAGTTAATGTGCAAATGGAGGAAGAACTATTATTAATAAATATCATTATAAAAATATATTTATATCTAAACAAATAATTGTGTGGTAATGACTTTTTAACTAGACACATTTTTCACCTTTAAAATAAAAAAGGTATCCAAATAATACAAAATCTGTTTTTCAAATGTGAATAAAATAGAAACTAGACTTTTGAATAACATACTTATGCTAAATTTTTAAGTACTTTAATTAGGAAACTCTAAATTTAATAAGGCAAAAGAAAAGGCAACTTTCAAATTCCTCATAGCTGTGATTACTGTAAATGCTCTTGCTTTAATCAGTATTTGCCTGTCCAGCCTCCGGAAACATCTACATACCTAGTCTAGTGTGAGGATTCAGGGTTATATATCTATGCATTGTTAATACATATCTTGAACCAAGACATCTTATTATCATTTTGCTCTTCACATGTTGACATAAAGCATTTTATTCCCTGAATTGGCTATGTAAATTCAAACTTCAAATAAAGTCTCCCTAAATCTCAAGCCTCTAAGCAGAGTTTGTTCAGTGGTATTATTTCACCAAAATTTCACTATTAATATTCCATAGCAAATAAACCTCAACAGAATTGATCTCTTTGAAATATGGAGTTCTGGAACAAAATATAACATTACATAGAAATGTAGTTTCCATAAACTTGCAATGCATTAGAAGTGTATGGAATTTCAGAACTTAAGATGCTCATAAATATTGAATCTGATCTTAAGCCTCTCTCTTTTTCTCAGATAAAAATCACACTTCTCTGTCTCTCTCTCTCTCTCAGATAAAAACAATATCTATGCGAAAGAGAGTCAGCACTATGAACCAAAGGCCAAAGCCTAGAGAGTGCTCTGTTTTTTGTCTCCTCGCTACTCTATCAAGAAGAGGTATGGTAAGGCCAGAATAGAGCATCGTTTTGGATTTGCATTTTTTTTTTAAAGCAAAGACCTATAAAATCAAAACAAATAGTGTTGAGTTAGTTAAACCGAAGAGCCAATCACCTAGATGAAATGACATAGGAAATGACACACAAGAGTCATTTTGCATCAGAGTGCAAAGGTTTTTTCAGCTGCTGAAGTGAATCTTAAGCCTTTGAAGGTGTGCACATTTAACAAATTGCTCTGCTTGAGCAATACTGTCAAAAAGGACAGTAATGTCAGGCTGAACTATATAGGCTCCCTGATTAATAGAAGTCCCCATATGATGGAGTAAGTTACAACCTTAATGTACAAATAATGAACCTCTATTAAAAGGAAGGGCATCATAAATCAAAATACTGTAGAAAAACCATAAACCTGTGGCAACATAATGGCCACCAGGGCCCAAGCTATATTAATCTTGTATGGTGCAATATCATTTCTCTGGGAGAGACAACTAAATATATCCCATATGAAAGTGAATTATGAGTATGATAAAGGTTCTGGACTTCACTTAAGTTAATGGCAAGGTTCATACTGCGATACCCCCTGGTTAACTCCTCCTATGTGCCTTGAACACTGCTTCAGCTAAAACAAACATCAACTTGCTCAATCTTCATTCTAACACTTTTATTTGTCTGAAATGTCCTCAGAAAGAAGAAAGGAAAGCAAAAATAGAACGAAAGTAAACATAAATTTTCTCCTTCAATAATTTCAGCTTTCTTTATCCTTAGCTAGTATACCTGCTAATTTTATTTAAACCTTCCGTATATACATCCTATCTCTATTCGTATTTATACACACGATTTCGTAGCATTTTAGCACTATGTCTAACATTGAAATTTATGCCTTTTAATTTTTTATTTATGCCTTTGATCTATATTTTTTCTATTACCAATTGCATATTATGAGTAAACCTTTCACATGAACTAAATTCTGAATAGCAAAGATAATATTTAATATAAAATGTCTCAGCATACATTTTGTTTGCTAACTTTTCACTTACAGCTTAATGTAAGATAAGTCATTTTCTGTTTGTATACTCTGCTATGTCCTAATTTATAACTGTCCCTTACGTTAGACAGATTCTCGTAGGATGGAAAATCCAGGTTGATTGCTTACATATTTTGTGTTTGTTAAAATATATTTGCATTCATGGACGCCTGGGAGGCTCAGTCAGTTAAGCATCTGACTCTTGATTTCAGCTCAGGTCATGATCTCGGGGTCCTGGGTTCCATGCTCAGCAGAGAGTCTGCTTGAGATTCTCTCTCGCCCCACCCCACACACACTCTCTCTCTCTAAAATAATAAATAAATCTTTTTAAAAAAATACTTGCATTCGATCTTATTCTATTAGAAATTGATCATACTGTGATCAGTGTGCTTCAGTATCACCTAGAGCGAGATACAATAGTGTCTGCTGCTTGCTTTTAGGGATACATGTGTTCTTAGTTGTAACAGGCATGTATCTAAATTACTTGACTATTTATTTGTTTATAGCAAATTTAAACTTCATTCTGGAATTTTTTTATATTAGATACTTTTATATTATCAATACAAATATATCTCGGATTTTTTTCCCCCTGAATCTCCTTTGGTGACTCAGTCAATTGAGGATGTCATCTCCTGTCTCCTGTTTTGCGCCACGTTGATCCATTTCTCTAGGCTCATACTTGTTGGCATTTATTCACCCTGAATTATATAATCATGTGAAATTCCAGAGGGTTTTTGGTTGTTAATAACTGTCTGTTTTAATATCTACTGTGGGTTCCACCATCATACCAGAATAACAAGCTTATACAAACTTTATGCTTCGTGTTTGAATTTTGAAGTCACAGTAAAATCCATAGTCCCCTAAGGTGGGGCCAGGGTAATGGGTAGGAGGTGAGGGAACTGTTATTTTCTTGCTTGGCTTTGTGACACAGGAGGCTTAAGGAGGTGATATACATATATATATATATATATATAGAGAGAGAGAGAGAGAGAGAGAGAGATAACAATAAAGAAGTGGCTGTAATATGGTCATACATAATGGGAGTGATTAGATGAATCCATTGTCTAGGATCATGAGAAGTCCATCCTGATGAAGTGACATTTGAGATGGTGGTAAAATGAAGAGGAAATGTCAGGTATGTGATCATTTGAGACACTTTTGAATCAGAAAACAAAACAAAAAAAACCCCCAAAATTACAAATAAACAAATGGAAAATGCCTTGGGAGAGAATACTATTTTGTATTTTTGAGGGACAGAAAGAAAGTCATTGTGACTAGGGCATTGAATATCAGGTAGAAGGTATAGACACGTGGCCAGGTCAGGTTTAGGAGACAAATTTGTAGGCCATCATGAGGAACTTGGTAATGATGCCTTAAAAACTTTATTATGGTTGCTTTATGGAAAGAAGATTGGAACAGAACAGGAATGGAGGGAGAGATATTCATTTGGAGACTAGAATCGGAGTTTTCTAGAGTCCATCACAACTGAGAACAGGATTATAGCCCCACAGAGAATGAGAACCACTAAAAATAGATTTGGGCCTGAGCATATCTCAAAAACTATGTGTTAAAAATACGAATGTTGTAATAATTTCTTTAAATGGAGAAGACTTTAGGGGAGCCTGGGTGGCTCAGTCATTGGTCATCTGCCTTCAGCTCAGGGCGTGATCCCAAGTCCTGGGATCTAGCCCCACATAGGGCTCCTCCGCTAGAAGTCTGCTTCTTCCTCTCTCACTCCCCCTGCTTGTGTTCCCTCTCTTGCTGGCTGTCTCTCTCTGTCAAGTTAATAAATTAAAAATCTTTAAAATAAATAAATAGATAAATAAATAAATGGAGAAGACTTTAGAAAAACAGATTTGTTATGGGTGAGGGGAATTGAAGACTTTGTTTTGTTTTAGCCATGTTAATTCTGAGCAATGACTGATCCACTATCTTGAGGCACATACTCCACAACTATATTTGAATAAAGGATGACTGAATAACCCAAAGAGATACCTACAAAAACCCAATTGGAGAAAATGTATGTGTGTGTATCTATTAGTCCCAGGACAGTATTATGAGTAGGCTAGGAATATAGTTTTGTGAGTCATCACATACAAAGAACATCGAGAACAAAACGAGAATTTAAAATTATTATAGGCAAAGAAGTTCTGTAAGGGTACTGAGAAAAAGGTTGTCTTACAGTAGGAGAAAAACCAACTGACTGTGGAATGTTATACTACAACACAAGATCAAAAGATCAGATCCCTAGTGTATCTAGATACTCAATAAATATCTATTGAATTCTTTTAAGAATTCAGGTCCCTAAGACAGAGGGAATAAAGAATGTATAGTATATGGACACTGTCTTTGAGACACTCATTCTAATGGGAGATAAGGGCATAAATAAATTACAGGGCATTGTGGTTAATGCCACAATTTTAGTATTCTTCTCTCTGAATAACATTTTCTGAAAAGAATATGTGAAATGGAGTGTCTCCCAAACATCTAAAATATAAAGTTCAAGGTGTTAGGAGAGCCCAACCAGGCTTCTAGTTCTCATGAAAATAGAGTAAAACAATATTCTTGGGAATCTTTGCCTTGTTTGTATGCAATAACATAGGTATTTTGTTTCTTTAGATTGTAAGCTGAAGTAATAAATTTGCTTTAAAAGAGAGCAGAAGCCAAATAAATACTATTGGCATGTTGCAACTTGAATCCAAGTTGAATCCAGTTTGGAAGATTTAGGGAGTTTGGGATTCTGTTAGCCAAAGTCTATAAATCATTGCTATAGATTATTGAGATTAATACAACAATACTGTGATAATATAATATTGAGATAATATTGTGATATTCTAAAACTCTTGGAATTTCTTACGAGGAGAACTAGAATGGTATCTTTTGTTATATTAATGAGGTGATTCACAAAACCCTAAAGGATGGGGGCTGGTTGCCAGCTGGAGCCCACCATCTGATTAGAAGTTTGGAACTTTCAGCCTCCCTCCTGACCTACTGGGAGGGGAAAGTGGCTGGAGATTGAATTCGATCACCCATGGCCAATGAATTAACCTATCATATCTATTTAATGAAACCTCTACAAAAACCCAGAAGGACAGGGTTCAGAGCTTCCTGTTGATGACCCTGTGAAGGTGCTGGAGGAGTGGCATGCCCATGGAGGGTCTGGCTTGCCCATGCTCCTTCCCACATACCTTACCATCTGCATCTCCTCCATCTGGCTGTTCCTGAGTTATATTCTTTCATAATGAATGGTAATCTAGTTGTAAAATGTTTCCTGAGTTCTGTGAGGAGCTCCAGCTAATTAATCAAACCCAAAGAGGAGGTATGGGAACCTCGGATTTATAACCAATCAGTCAGAGGCACAGGTAACAACCTAAATTTTCAATTGGCATCTGAATTGGGAACAGTCTCATGGGTCTAATCCTTAGCCTGTGGGATCTGACACTATCTACAGGGTGAATTGAGTTGAATTGCAGGACACCCACCTTGTGTCCCCAGACTGGTGATATGTTTAAAAAAAGAACCCACATGCATTGGAATTGAAATCAGAAACATTAAATGAGAAGTTTTATACCTATGTATTTTTTGTTACTCCCTAGAATGTTGTATAATAAACTTTATTTTTTTTAATATAACAAATATGCAGAGCATACATGGAATTAGAATATTTCTACTGGTAGGGTCCAGTGACAGAAGTTGAATGTTAAATTGCACCTTGTCACAGAATCTGAAGGATTCTGGGAAAATTTTCAATGTTATTTATAATGTCCTAAATGAGGATATCTAAGAATAAATAACCATATGTATTTTGAACTCAAAGTGAAAACAAACAAAGCAAATGTGAATATATCATTATATTAAATTTGATGACATTTTAAATGATAATGTTAATAACTGCACTTTCTATAAAGCGATGGTGATGAAATAAAATGTTTCGATAAAGAAGTGGATGTCATTTGTCAGGCTAACAGGCTGAACTTTTTTTTGAGACCTCATCTGCCATATGAGAATGATGAAAGCCACAAAGAGTCCAACAGATTTTTTTTCTTGGACTATGACAGTAGCTTTCTGCCAAAACACAATGATTCAATTCAGGGTGTATATTCTAAACAATTATACACTCTCAATTATTACAACACTAATACAAAAAAAAAGATTTATTTAATTAAGAATATTTCATGAGAAAATTGAAATAATTTATATTTGTCACTGAAAATTATATTTAAACATTGCCACAATATTTTAGTAGTCTCACAGTCAATATTTAAATATACAGGTAAAATAATAAATGAAAAAACAGGTAAAGTTAAAAACTTTTCTTCCTATCTATCAAAAATACTAAGATCTTGGGGGGGCGCCTGGGTGGCACAGCGGTTGAGTGTCTGCCTTCAGCTCAGGGCATGATCCCGGAGTTATGGGATCGAGCCCCACATCAGGCTCTTCCGCTATGAGCCTGCTTCTTCCTCTCCCACTCCCCCTGCTTGTGTTCCCTCTCTCGCTGGCTGTCTCTATCTCTGTCGAATAAATAAATAAAATCTTAAAAAAAAAAAATACTAAGATCTTATTTTAAAAACTCACTAAATATCACTAGTTAATGGATTATGTTCCATTAATACATAATGAGTCAATGTATGGATGCATAACTTTTTATCTAACTGTTCTTCTACTGTACATTTAGACTGTTTCTTATGTTTCTCTGTTAATTAAAAAAAAAAAAAAAAAAAAAAAAACGTGCTTAGGTGCGCCTGGGTGGCTTAGTTGTTAAGTGTCTGCCTTCGGCTCAGGACGTGATCCCAGAGTCCTGGGATCAAGCCCCACATCGGGCTCCATGCTCCACTGAGAGCCTGCTTCTTCCACTCCCACTCCCCCTGCTTGTGCTCCCTCTCTTGCTGGCTGTCTCTCTCCCTGTTAAATAAATAAATAAAATCTTTAAAAAAACAAAACAAACAAAAAAAGTGCTTAAATTATATCACAATACTAGAATGGGTTTGCAAAAATTAGACATGCTTCCGTATTCTGCTTCCTTTTTTGTTTCCTTAATTTTAATTTTCTATATTATTTCAAAGTCAAAGTCAATCTGTTGAATCATTCTACATTAGCCAGTAGTTGTGGCATTAGTGGTTTAGTAACATAAGAAAGCATGAGGCTTAATTCCAGACCAGTGTAATTTCTGTTGCTCTCACATTAGATGTTGTATTCAATTTATAGTTTCACTTTAGGAGACATACAATTTGTAGATATAAACAATTTGTAGATAAGACAAAGCTACATCACTTGAAGGACTGTGAAACATAATGGAGTTAGACTGGATTCTCGCTCTATAGCCGGCTAGAATTTAAAAACTCCCTGAGTGTCATTTTACTCATGTGAATTAAAAAACAAAACTATCCTACTTCTTAGAGAGCGTCATTAAAAAAATACGTAAAGAATAGAAAATCATCTAGTATGTAGAAAAAATTCAATAAATGGCAGAAATTATTTGTATGGGCTTATTTTATTCTCCCCGGAATTTGGAGAAGTTTTAAAAGTATCCCTCAGCAGCAAGAGACTAAGATCAACCTAAAATAAATATATCTGTTTGTTCATCAATGAATATTACATTCCTTTCATAAATAATCAGCTGATGTAATAAGACATTTTTTTTACCCAAGGTCAATACTTCTTATAAATTCGATCAAAATAAGTTTGTTCTATTCTTAAGAAAGCTTGCCTTGTATAATAGGAAAATTTGAAGAAAGTTTTACAAGTGGTAACAAATATTCATGTAACATATGATAAATAAAATATAGTACATGATATGAAAATTTATTAAATTTTAGATAATATTTTCTTAGTTCAACCTGTGTTATACAAGTTCTGGTTACTTAGAACTACCCTTTTGCTCACCAGCCTAAAACTAGTACAACGTTTTAAGCAATAACGTCTAAAGCTTATCTGTGAAAAGTGAGAGACTGAATGGACAAGACCCAGACCATATATAAAGGCGGAACTCTGACTCACAACCTGTAGCTACAAACCCACAAACTGACCCATTATGTAGACTAACCAGCACAGGAAGCCAAACTACTATCCACAAGTCAGTGTAGAAGTCAGACCACTCACTATCTCTAACAAACATTCCAAAAACAAGCAAACACCCCTGGAACAATCAACCTAAAATGGCCAGGACCTGATTAATAACTCCATCTTCCCTAATTCTTGATCTTATTTCCAACATAGGATGAAACAGAGAAAGCCAAATATACACACCTAACAAAGCATGCCCTGCTTATATTTACCCACCTACAGCTTCCCTGTGCCAACAGCCTCCCAGTGTTTGGAATCCTATGATACAGATTTTCTGTTTTGACCAGGGCCTCGTGTTACATGCCAAGTTCTGTTCAATAGTCACTTGAAATGACAACATATTACGTAATACATCAAGTATTCCATTTAAGACTACTAACCTTTAATAACAAACCATAACTCCTTTTGGAATTCACTGTTTTAAAAAAAATGTCCATATACATAAAAGCAGCATTTGGAATGATTTGGAACCTGTACATGTTTAATATAGGGGGAAAAATACAACTTCACAACTTTCTGTTTATGTAAGTCTACACCAAAGATGTGAAATTTTCAAGGAAGATGTAGATAATCAGGTAATCGGTGCTTTTCAGAGTTACCATTATTATTAGAGCTTAATACAGTTGAGAAGGAAGGAATGTAGAAATATATATTGATATTTAATTTAGGTCATTGTGCTATAAAATAACTGGGGGGGGAGGATGATTAAAGGGAAAAAGATAAATCATCATTACATTTCCATTTCCAAAATTGTAATGGTTGGATATGTCATAGATTATAGATGTCATTAGACCTTGCCAGGTAATTGTAATATGACATTAAGTCAAATAGTTCAATTTTAGTCCTTGCCTTTTCTTTTTCCAAATATAATGTATTTCATGGAAAGTAAAATAAACCTTTTATAAGCAATCATATAATTGATATTTGAATATTGCACATGACTCGCAGAAGAAGACATGGTAGGATCTCTATTTTTCATTTTAAATCATATTGAAATACAATTTCATTTAGTAGCATAAAAATCATTTCAGCCACAATTAAATATGCACGTTTGGATGTTTCCAAGTGTGTGAAATACGTTGTAACAAAATCACCCTGAAAAAATTGCATTTATGCACATCTACAATATTCATGCAACACACGTCACAGGAAGTGTTGATGGTTCTACACAGAAAAAAATAAAATTAAAAAAGCAAAAATATTAAAATTGTAAGGAAACCCAGAAAGGTAAATTGTAACTGGGAAAATTAAAGGAAGAAATAAAAAAAGAAATAATGTTCAGTTATGAAGGATAATAAACTATTATTTAGTATGGAATTCTCTAGGAATATCATAGTTTTAATTGATTTAACTACTCATCTTTTCCAGCTACTTTAGATTAATTTCTTTACCATTATGAGAATTCTACTACTGAGACTTCATTTTGCTTATTAATATTCCACTTGGGTATTTTGTGGTCTCCACTCTATAATATACAGCTTTATCAGACTGTATGTGCACAAAAACATAGGTGACAGAACAACAGTGCTTATAAGATTATGCAAAAAAAAAAAAAACCTATACATAGGTGTGATTTTTAACTACAGTTTTTACTGTGGTGAATGTTTAATATATGAAATGTGAAATTTTTCTAGTGAAAGCCTGAAAAATCAGACAGTACCTAAATTGGATGTCATGTCAATGTATAAAAGCTGTTCCTGTCAAGCATGTTATTGAAAGTGACATTATCACACCCTTATATGAGTGTCTTTGATTGACTGGTGTAGCCAAATAAATGTAATAAAGAACAGTGTAACACTTGATATCCAGTAACCTATTATCAACCTGCTTTAAAATTTTAGTTTTTCAACTTTACTTCCTGGTGGCTTTAGAGTTTAAAAAGAAAGTTTAAGTGACAGACTACTATTTTACCATTTTTACTCTTAGTGTATAAATGTCATTAAAAAAAATCTGAGATGTTCTTAAATACTTTTGTCAATATTAACCTACTACCTAAACAATTAAATTTCCTGAGATAAAACTAAATATGGAAAATCTATTTTACTCTTTATTCTAATTTTGAAGCATGTCATAAAATGTTTCACCCCAAAAATATTCTGTTTAAATACCTAATACTTTTCTTCAATAACTTCATCTCCAACAGAGTTCGGCAATTTAAGTCTAATATTTTTTGAATTTTTATCTCATTTTTATTCTGTAGCATTGCACTTAGATTCTCAGTAGGGCAATTGATGAAATAAACTATATTCAGAAATCATTGAAATAAATCTTGGATCACCCTGATAAGAGACTTTCCTGATCTTGCCTCAGTTTCTCCATTTGTGATCATATTTGCTCTCTGCATTAGAACAAATGAAATTGTGTTTCTGAAAGCATTTGGTATACTTTAAGCTTAAAGTTGCTATGCACATTTCATGTGTAGGTAACTCCAATGAATGTCAGTAGAGGTTATATGTCTGAGATCTGATCAGTCAGAATTTATTTATATTAATCAATGACAGAATGGAAATTGTCATGTGTTATCTGTAATTAGACTAAAATACTGAAAGTACCCATTTTAAAGGAGCATCTGCTTTAAATGACACTTTGACAAGTTTGTCAAATCAAGTTATTTTTAAAAATACATATTTTGCACTAATAAACACAAAAACTTTCTTCAATAGGGAGGAACAAATAAAAATCTGAAATTACATTTTACAGCAATACATTTTCTGTATAATCCAGAATATCCTTTATATGTTTTCTTCCTATAGATTTTGTTCAAACATGTAAGAATAATATTTTCTCCAGATAAATCCCTGAGTCTCATTTCTTTTCAACTATCAAAGTAAGTTTTTCTCATCAGGGTACAATATAGAAGGAAAATAATTGGACTAGTTTTCAAAACACAAGAGTTCTGAATATAGCACTCTAAGTAATTGCTACCATAGGCTGCTATCATAGCTAGTCACAAAAATCTCATCATAGTTTTTACACATCTATGTAATTTACTAAGTTTTTTTTTACATGACTAAATGATATAATTAATATGAAAATTCTTTGGTAAGAATATACTACCCCTTACTTAAAAGATATTAGAAATATTTCACTGCCTCCTGCGGCTTCCAGCCATGCTGTACAAATAATTTCACTTGTCCTAAGATGTTTTTGGAGCCATGGATGTGAGGTGGCATGGATGCAGAAATCAAATTAGGTATTTTACGTAAAAATTCTTTAAAGGTTAAGGTCTACGAAAATGTAAAAAAAAAATGTTGCTGTGTTTTACATCATTTTTATATTTCTTTTCCTTCCTGTTTCAGAAACGAGGGAATAAACAGAGAAAGACAGGGATAGAGAATCTACAAATGGGGAAACTATTTAAGACATCATTTGCTTCTTAAGGCTCTTCCAATCCCATCGCATTAGCATTAAAAGAGATTTCTGGACACTCTTCATGGAGTAACCTATTCAATAACTCATCTTTTATCATCCACCCATATCTTTCTAAACCTGTCACAAACTCACAGGCATGAAAACTATCCCTTATTTCAAAATAAAAATTATTACAGTTTATGATGAAATACTGAATGAAGGAATAATATGGCTGTAGACTCCAATTAATTTTGCAAATCATTTTAATGATGTCAACAAAATAATTCCTTAAATTAATATAGTAAAGATTTTAAAAACTGAATATGGAATACCTGAAAAGACTCTTCCTTTTTACTCTCTTAATATACAGTTTTCCGAGTCACACACTAACCAAAGGTAGAGCTGGTCTTTGAACACAAGAGGTCAAATATCAGAGTTTCTGCTTTTTATTTTTAGGATATGCAACACAATCTCTCAAGAGTATCATGTTAGAATGAAAACCAGAGGAAGCTGATGTTTCATGAATCAGGACTGAGGAGTCTGGCTCCTGGGTAAAAAAACTATGTTGAATTTTTAGGCCCAGACATAGAAAATTATAAAGGTTTTACCTAACAGGCCTCACAGGGAAAGTTGCGCTCCACACACCAGACATGGTACCTGGGGCACTGCGGCCAGAGACTCAGGACCCTCAGGCTGGCCATGTTCTTATGTGTACATTTCTAGCCCAGGTGCTTCTGCCGAAACCTCCTTAGCAGAGTGAAGGCACCTTCCCTCCACTTAGACTCAGTGTTCAGAACTTCATTCTTACCCTTTTCCATTGTCCCCTCCCTGTTTCCCTGGGTTTGTAGCATTACAGGAGCCTTTTGGGTTTTTTTTTGGGGGGGGGTTCCTTGGAAGTGAGATGACACACCATATCTGTATTGATCCACTTGACCTTCAGCACACTCTTCCTTGGGGTTAAAAATGAAACAGGGAAGAGCTAGTGCTGTTGAGCCTTTTGTTTATCCTACTGTAATAAGTGATGAGAGGCTTGACTGTTATTTTGATTTTTCTGCTGTCTTAATGATACTTAACACCTGGCTGTTCAGCTCAGCTGAGCCCCTGACAAGGACATGTGCAATTGTGTCAAGTTCTTAGAAAACAAGAAAGGAAGATAACCCAAAGATATCTCCTGAAATAATGGCATTACTAGGAGAAGGCTCTGAAAAATGGTGGAGACTAAACCCATGTTGGGAAGATCTGTGGTCAGTGTCACTTCTGGGAAGTGAAAAATCAAAGACTGAATGTAGATTGCATGACAGAAGTTTTGTTTGTTTTTTTTTTCTCATAAGACAGATGAGTTAATACCTGAAAGGAGCTGTGGAATCAAGGGATTTTTTTTTGTTTGTTTGTTTTAAAATACAGTGAGATTGAAATGCTGTAATAGGAAATAGAAAGTCATTTGGAAAAGCCCAAAGATCAAGGAGAGATAATATCAAATAACACTAGCATTCTAAGAAAGTGGAAGAAGCACAGGTGCAAGAATTGGTCTCAGATGGTGGGAGTGTCAAAGTCTTCATTACAATGGAAGGAAAAGTAAAAGACTAGTGCAGATGTCAGCCAACTTGGAGAACTGATGGTAGCAAATTCAGATTCTGGAATTTGTAATTTATCACTGTGGAAGTTGGTATATTTATCTCCTAAAGAAATGTAGATATTAGGAAGGGGCAGATATTGGGAAGAGTGTGAGAAGTATGAAAGAACCAAAAAGATGTGAGTGTGTTCCCTGCAAAGGCATACACCTGATGCTGCGGAAGGCCTGACACTCAACAAGCCGGGGGAAGAGTTCAGTAATAAGGATAAACAGCTGGTTTTCCAAGTTCCCCCAGACACCATTCAAAACCCTGCAATATGGCGTCTTGCTTCATAAGTCTCTCATAGGGCAATAGTTCATTCCTTTTAGAAATTGAATTCTGAAGGTTTTCATCTCAAGTATAATAGACAAAAGGCTGGGTGCTTCACTGAAAACAGATTTCATTTGGAAGTCTGACTAGTGAAAACTGAAATCTGCAGCCTCCTTGTCTGGCCCAGTTCCAGAACACCTCAAATATGACTCATATTGTCCAAACAGGACAAGAGAATTTTAAGAACTTAAAGTTAAGAATCTACTCAAAGGAAAGGCCATTAGAAGAACACTCTGAAAAAAACCAAATGAATTATTCTGCAATAATGCCCACCAAAGGCAAAGAATATTTCCATTGAAAAGAAATCTTAAAATCAGCTTTTCAGTGGCTCACTGGTATGCATACATTGATCATAATACATTTGAGGAAAGACTCCACTTCAAAACATAGAGATGAAAAACAGACATACACCCATACACACCATACATTTAAGAATGCATATGAATTATAGTAATGAAAATATAATATTTCAAAGAAATTTTATATCTTCTGAAATTTAAGATACTGGAAAATTGAGAAAAAAATAGATAATATGAAAAGAATGAAAAAAATAAGAGATCTTGGAATTTAGAAAAAAAAAGGATAGCAAAAATTTTAAAAACCCAGCAAAGACGTAGAAGGTAAAAATATTTATTTTATGAGAAAATTCCAAAAATATGGAAAATTTATAATCTATAATTAAAAATTAAGTAAATGCTCATAAAAATGAAAAATTAAGAAAATCAGATGTCCAGTGCTATAGCAACAAAAAGATAGGCATTAGAAAAGAAATGTTAAAGAAATAAGACATTAATTCATGAATTTTACAATCAAAGAGCGATGAATTTTATGAGAGGAAAAATAACTTACTGGAAAGGATGTTATCAGTTTTTGAGGATCCCTGCCTTTGATTTCTTCTAGTCATTCAGAGGTTACCTGATTTCTCGGCTCTCTAGAGCAGGTTTCCTAAACCAGCCAATCTAATATGAACTCCTTGACCTACTAAAACAATATCACATTAAAATTATTTACATACCATTTATCAATATCATATTATTTAATATTTTTCTTACCTATTTCCACACCCTAGAATTTATTTTCTATGAGAACTGGAACCTCATTTGTTCTGTTCAAGCACCTAAAAGAGTTCCTATTATGTGAAGAGTTGCTTCATAATTTTTAGCTTATTTTTTCTATTGTTTTCTACTTTGGGTTTTTTTCTTTCATTTGAAAGAATTAAGTGTCCCCTCAGCTACTTCTACTTTAGTGTCTCCTTCAGCTACTTATATCTCTTTAAAAATACCCACCTACAAAAACGTGAATAACTTTTGTTTTCTATTTTCATACTGCAACAATTATTTTTCACTTTTCTCCCAGTTTTAGTAGAGTTAGAATTTATTCCTAAAAAAGGTGCCGAATTTGGGAGTAGACAAGAGTCATAAGTGAACCCCTACTAAAGCAAGAAACTGTTAATGAGGACCAGGGACATGGGTAAAAGGCTAGACACAAATTCCCCAAAATTCTTGAAGGAAAGGAAAAAAATGAAAATTATATTAAAGTAGTAAAGTCTGTATCATTACTTCACTTTTTAAAAGTTTGCTTTATTATTTTGGAAAATAAAATAAGTTCTCTTAGTGCAACATTTAGGATATGCTGGCATTCAGTGCATTCTAAAAATTATTGCCTGCAATTAATTTATACTTAATGGTTCTAAGAACAGATGGCAAAATTAAATAGCTTTTACATATTCAGAATCAAAAAAACAAGCTTGTTATTGAAAATTCATAGTGAGATATTTTAATAGGATGACCACTTTTCTAGATAAAAAATTCATTTGAACTCTCACTTCTTACATTTTTCAGTTATACATTTGTCCTCAATAATTAAAAAAAATCAAAGTAATGTTTAACCTTGCTTCTGTTATAGTCATCTGATTCATCTAATTATCCATTCAATCTGTCTTTTAGTATGCTCCAATATTCCAATTATTACACATGGTTATAAATGATACAAGTGTTTGAAAGGACTCTGTCACAGATGGTTAATTTCTTCTTAATGGGTAGGAATGTGCCTGTCATAAATCTGTATCTTGAGAAGAAAAGCCAATCAGTTATTCTGCCTAACAGAGTAGTTTACTTATTTATACACTCTTTTGTCCCTCATCTTGACCTAAAGCAAAGAACCTATAAACTCTAACTTCTAAAATACTTTCAAACACTTGCCCCTACCTTGGTAGACATATTGGTGGCCCTCTAATGATAACCACATCCTTATTCCTGGGACCTGTGAATATTCTGTTCCATGGCAAGGGAGAATTAAGGTTGCTAATCAGTTGAATTGGAGATGGGGGAGATGATCCTGGATTATCCAGATGAGCCCAATATAATCACAGGTGGTCTTAAAAGTGAAGGAGGAAGGAAGGGAAGTCTGGAAAGAATTTCCATGAGCCAAGAAATGTGCAGTGCCTAGAAACTATGAAATGGCAGAGAACACATTCTCCCCTAGAGCTTCCAGAATGAATTCAGCCTGGCTGCCACCATGCTTGTAGCCCATTTTAGATTTTTTTTTAAAGATTTTATTTATTTATTGAGAGAGAGAGAGAGAGAAAGCATGAGGGGTTAGGGTCAGAGGGAGAAGCAGACTCCTCACTGAACAGGGCGCCCGATGCAGGACTCAATCCAAAGACTCGAGGATCATGACCTGAACTGAAGGCAGTTGTTTAACCAACTGAGCCACCCAGGTGCCCCCATTTTAGATTTCTGATTTACATACTGTAACAGCACTAGAAAACTAATACACCACCTGTTTTCTGATATTCCTTACTGTCCTGATGCTTCTTTCCACTCATTGTGTTTTGTATCTCACTCAACATAGTTAACCCCCATTCTGCTATGAGTTGTCTCTTCAAATCATGTGCCAATTACCTATTCAAACCTTCCAGTGACTTGCACTTGCAAGCCAAAATTAATATTTTTACCCGTTGCTTTTCTACCATGAGTTTCAATACTGCCAACAATCAATATAGGGTGAACATTTTCTATGTGTAGGCATTGTGTCAAACAAGTTGCATTTTTTATCTTTTTTGTTACCCAGTGAAGAAATATATGATGTAACTAATGTTAGTTTTGCTATTTAGGAAATGAACAGCAAATAATTTGGCCATGATCACAGAACTATTACATAACACGGCAAATACTTAAATTGAGATGTGCCTGGCTTCAAATACTTACTACAGACATGATGTTCTACTTGTCTCCTAATTCAAGCACAGATTTATTTGAAAAACTTCACTCATCACTAACATAATTACCAAGATCATATTAACTGGATGGAAGGAAGGGCCCAAGGACTAAGCTTAGGGTTTATTTGAGATCCTAACTGTGAAAGGGCTATTTAGAGTGTCTTTATTAGTCATGATGACCATTTTTTTTAACATCATTAATCTTAAACTCATATGGCTGATTTCCTAGAAACTACATTTCTAAATTATGCATCTCTATTCATTGTATACAAAAAACAGTGTCAGTGTTGATCATATGAGTTAAACACAGTCACATCCTCTCTCATGGGGATTTGGAATTTAGAATGACAGATGTTAATTTAAGTGGTTCCTTTAACAGAAGATTTTGAGTTGTGAACTGAAAATGTACATAAAAAAGGAGAGGAAATTTTATCTGTAGATACACACATACACACAAACGCACTAGGGGGAGATAGTGATAAAGATGTGTGTGTAGAGAGAGAAAATTGGTTTTTAACATCTTTCTTACACATTTATTGAATTCCTTCTTCATGTTCCCTTTGTCTTTTGGTTCCATTAGATAATATGAATATATCTAATAGATTTCCTACTAATAAGAATCATTTCTTTTTACTAAGTCAACATCAAGTTTTAATTTTAATATTTAGTATTAGAGAATAAATACCAAATATCTTCCTCCATAAGTGCTATGAAACATTATAAATGTGTATTAACTCTTAGTAAGTTGTAAGAATGTTTAAAACAGGTTCCTAGTCATATTTTTAAATTTGCCTCTAGCTAAGGTGCATCATTTTTTAAATTGGAAAGTCCATTTATTTTTTTAAGATATTATTTATCTATTTGAGAGAGCACGTGGAAGTGCACATGGGAATGGGAGGAAGGCAGAGGGAGAAGCAGACTCCCCACTGAGCAAGGACCTGGATGGCTTGATCCCAGGACCCTGGAATCATGACCTGAGCTAAAGGTAGACACTTAACTGAATGAGCCACCTAGTCTCCCCTAAAATGCATCATTGTTGAAAGACTAATCTTAGTCCACAATCAAGATTCAGACACAGATAGATTTGTCCAAGTGAACCTTTTCTTACTATCTAGGAACAAACAAACAAAGAAAAACATTTCCTATTATTTAGCCAGAAAAGACCAATCGAGTTATACTGAAATAATTTCCTGTTATTTTTTTTTCAGATGAGTGGATAAAGAAGATGTGGTCCATATATACAATGGAATATTACTCAGCCATCAGAAAGGATGACATGGATTTGCATCAACATGGATAATTTCCTGTTATTTAGGGGAAAAATATGCTTTAATGAAAGTTGTTATATGCAAGAAAATTTTCCCTAAATTACATAAAAGATTGTATGTCCTTTTAAAAATACCTGGAACTATTCTTCAGATATTAAAATATGTCATATACAAAGTTCTATATATGCAATACTAATAATTATATCAAATTAATAATGCACAAGATGCCAGATTCTTCAAACCAAAATAACAGAGAACATATTTCTTTAAATTAAATATCATTAATTTTATACATTATCTTATTTAAATGCACATAATGCAGAACTTCAAAAGCTCAATATTTATATTTTTCATAAAATTTCCAATACACAAGACTCACATTATTCCCAGCATATAATCTCTCCTTGAATTTTCTACAATAATTGGTTTGTTTTGTATATCTGAACTTTGAAAATTCTTTAGTCAAAAAGTAGTTATTACTCCTTTTCTATCTCCCACAACATAACTTCAAAAGAAATAACAAGAACTTTGAACCAAAAAAAATTTGTATAATTTAAGGGAGTAGGCGAGCTTGAGCTTTTCAGTCTTCTTTCCTTTTAATTTCCTTTTAATAGTCTATCTAAAGTTTTTTTTCTTTAACTCAAGTTTAACTTTTTCCTTTAATAATCTTTGATAATATCAAGACTTCTTTTTTAAAAAAATTAAATGGATTTGTTAAAAGTAGGAATAACCAACTGATAAAGTGCACTATTATTAGTGCTTAACTAATTCCTTTTCACAATTTCCAGCACAGCTGAAAGAGGGGAAAAAAAAGAAATACATTTATCAAAATGTTATTTAACCAATAAAACTCAATGGCTTAATAGAATAGTAAAATATTTAGCTAATATTACCTGTCAATATGGTCCTTCTTTGTAGAAATAGTAGCATGCTTAAAATGGCAAGATAGAAGAAAGCGAATGAAAAACATAGCAGTGTTAATAATGACAAAGCAAAGAGAAGACACTTTTGTTCTGAGATGCTTCTCTCAGTTGAGTTGATAGTTCTTTCAGTGTCTTACATATAAACGTAGAAAAGGACAGCATTGTGATACAATAGATTCCCCAGGATGGGTGTGCAATATAAGTAATTGCAATCTTCCTGATAAGTAGACAGGTATACTCCATGAATCATGTTTAAAAGCATATCTATATGCCTGTGTGTGTACATACACATATGTGTGAAAAACATACACGTGTATATGTTCTGCATGTATTAATGCTAAATAGTAATACTAAAATTAAATCAAATATACTTTCAATGGTGACATTCTTCTTTCCATTAATCCTAACTAGTTTTGTTTAAATTATTAGGCAGTTTTATGGACTGAATGTTTGTGTGCTCCCCAAAAGTCATATGTTGAAGCCCTACCCCCTCATATGGTGATGCTTGGAGACTGTGCCCTTGGCATGTAATTAGGATTAGATGAGGTTATGGGGGTAGGCTCTTCACGATAAGATTGGTTCCTTTACGAAGAAGTGACATCAGCGAGTTTGCTCTTTCTCTCCAAAATGTGTGGACGTATTGAGAAGGTAACAACATCCAAGTCAGGAAGAGAGCCCTCATCAAAAATTGACCATGATGGCTCCTTATCTCTGACTTGTAGCTTCTGGAACTGTGAATAAATAAATTTCTATTGTTTAAATTACTCAGTCTATGGTACTTTGTTATGGCAGCCCCAGTAGACTAAGATTGGCAGAAACTCAAAAATATATACATTCTCACTCACTGTGCCACTAAATAGAATATTTAAACTAAACAAATTTGAGTATTATTGTTTAAGGTTTATAACTGAAAGGAAACTCAGAGTATAATTTATCTGTATAAATATTTCCTTGTACTATGAATGTTTGAAACTGTAGTGTAAACATAACTTTCATATGTTCTGGAAAACCAAAAAATGTCATTTGACTTGCTTAATTCTGATATTCACCGTATTGCAGTGGTTTAGAACTGAACCTGCCGTATCTCTGGGGTATGCCTGTAAATACATATTTTTGGATTTAGGTTTGTGGGCAGGAGCTTTGTCCTGCAGGCATTAGACACTGACCCATATAAAAATAATTGGCAATTTTTCTGTTATTTCTTCAGTGTGTAGCTTAAGAAGGGATAATTAGCAGAGAAAAATGCAGGCATTCCTGGGCTCTCTAGACAAATGACACTTACTAAAACAGAACTTCGTTTAGAATTCTAGTAAGAAATACTGACCTGAGATGGAGAGAGAATGAGGAAGGCTTCACTTAGGAAATAACACTGTAACACTGGGCTTTGAAAGACAGATAAGGAGTCCACGAGGAGGACAATTCATAAGGAAAGTACAACAAAATAGAAAAAGCAGGCTTTGAAGTCAGAAAAAGTATCAAATCCTGGCTCAGTTACTAGCTTTGTAAGCTTTAGCAAGTCACTTCCCTTCTTTGTGTCTGTTTCTTGATCTATAAATCAAGTCTAATAAGACAAGTGATGCTCGTCTTCACACACTCTTTCTCTTTCTATTACATTATCCATATATACGTGTGTGTGTGTGTGTGTGCGTGTATACGTGTATAGATAGATATAATAGAGAAAGGAGAGACAGAGAGTTCCATTTCCATCTAAAAGGTAGAGATCTGAAAAGACCATGACTTCTTTACCAACCATAAACCTAAATAAACTAGAAACTGATCAATTTTCATGAACTCATCAGAGTGCTAAGGTCACAGTTTAAGCAAGTAGCCTGAAATCTAAAGACAGACTCTTTCCAAGGCAATAGGATATGAAATACTTGTAGCAGAGAGACCAAGCACCTCACAAACAGACACAAATTCAGCAAAATTAAAAACAAAAACAACCCCTCCCCCAAAACTCTAGGATGAGAGTGTGACCCTCTGAGTATAGAAATCCACGGAACTGCAGACACAATGGGAGTTCACAGAAATTCTCATCATGTTCTACTCCACACACCTTCACTTTTTGTTCGTGAGAAATACTGGGAGGATAGCAAATCAGAGAAAGCTTCCCTGTGTGGTGTAGATGTGGAAGAAGGAAGCGTTCATGATAAGAAAGGAATAAAGCTGTGTCTAGAGTGTCCTCCCCTACAAAACAATATAAAGACACCACTGAGGGCAGCGGCAGGACAATTAAAATAGAATAATGAAGCGAAAGGCAGGTAACCATTCTAAACCAAGATTATTAGAGATCCCCTATATCTTGGGAAGAGGCAATAATCACTCTCCTATGTAATATCTGACAAAATTTCAAGCTGTGTTGGTTGCCATGGAGATTGGAAGATGATGAATGAACAAAAAGACCAACCTATCCTGACATCCAGAAGCACAGGAGCTATCTAAGATTAAGGGTGGAACAGGACGAGATAAAGCACTCCCACTGACCTCATACTGAGAACAACACTGAAGTCCTCTGCAGAAGGAAGAAAGGAGTGTGGAAAAATACTCCTTCTGAGGTGTAGGTGCCCTTGACGTTTGAAAGCTGAGGGCAGAGAGGAAATATTTAAAAAGCTTCCCAAGCAACCCAGTCCCCACTGTAACTAAGTTCAGGACACTACTAAAGGAACTTGAAGCCAATGGCACAGCAACCTTAAAAATAACCTTAGGGATAATCAAATCCAAACCCAGCTCAACTCCTGACTAGGCTGGCACAATCTCTCACATAATGGAGAAAAAGAAAAGAAAATGATATGCCCATCTAGTCATAAATACTGATTACCTCAATTTCTACTGTGCCACCTATGAAGGCTGGCATTTAGCCTAAATCATGAGACACACAAAAAAGCAAGTCTAATGTCAAGAGACAAAACAACCAAAAGAACCAGACTGATAGATAACATATTTTGGAAATATTTAACTTGAAACTTAAGAAACTATGATACATATATTATAAGATTTGGTTGATAAATTAATATACACAAACAGGAAAATTCAGTATAACAATGAGAAATGCATGAAGAATAAAATAAAATAAGTATAAATTTTAAAATACTGTAACAGAAATGAAGGAATCTCTCAAAGAGATTATTATTATTATTTTTTTAAATATTAGTTCCTAGGGCTTCTGCCACAAAGTACTACAAACTAGTGGGATTAGAGCAACAGAAATTTGTCTCAGATTTTGCATGACAGAACTAAGGTGTCCTCAGGGCCATAATCCCTCCTAACTTGCAGTACTCTCAGGCATTCCTTATAGATGCATCACTCCAATCATCCTCTTCAGATGGCTTTCTCTATGTCTTCACGTGTGTTTGTGCACGTCTGTCTCTGTGTCCAAATTTCCTGTTTTTATAAGGATACAATTCATAATGGATTAATAACTTATAAAGATATGTTTCCAAATAATGTCACATTCTGGGGTGCCTGGGTGGCTCAGTCCATTAAGCACCTGCCTTTTGGCTTAGGTCATGATCTCAGGGTCCTGGGATTGAGCCCTGTGTCAAGCTCCCTGTTCAGCAGGGAATCTGCTTCCCCTTCTCCCTCTGTCCCACCTCCCCACTCATGTTCTCTCTCTCTCAAATAAATAAGTAAAATCTTTAAAAAAAAATGAAAAAATAATGTTACATCCTAAGGTATTGGGGATTAGGAGTTCAACGTATCTGTTTTGAAGGGCACAATTGAAACCATAGCAAGTGTCACCAGTAGGGTTGACAAAGAAATCAGTGGACTTGAAACCAGGTGAATATCAATTACTCAAATTGAAACAAAAAAAGAAAAGAAAATGAAGACAGAAAAATTAAAAAGAACTTAAGAGATGTAAAATAATATCAAATAGTATAATGAATGAATTCCAGAAAGACATGAGAGGCAGAATAGGACGGAAGAAAGAGTTGAAGAGACAATGATCAAAAATTTCCCAAACATAATAAAATATATGAAACTACAGATCCCAGAACCTTAGAGAACAACTACAGAGGATATAGTGTGTGCGCATGTACACACAGACACACACACACATACATGCACACACATGCACACGTGCACACACACAGATAGCTATTAGGATACACTTCCTATGAGAAACTATGCAAGCCAGAAGACAATGGAATAATAGTAATGTGGTAATAGAAAAGAAAAAAGAAAAATGCCAATCCAGAATTCTATACGCTGTTAGGATATCTCTTAAAAATAAATGCCAAATAATGATTCCTTAGGAAAAACAAAAGCTATGAAAACCCATCATCTGTGGAAGAGACTGCAAGAAATGTTAAAGGAATTTCTTTAGGCAGAAGAAATATTATACCTAAAAAAACATATCAACACAAAAAAATGAAGTCTCCATAAATAGTTAAAATACTGATGAATAAAAATACACTGTCCTTATTTTTATTTGCTTTAAATGACAATCGGCATTCTTAGGCAAAAATAGTGAGTTTATATTATTCGTAAAAGTAACATGTGCATACCAGAAAATAGTAGGAGGGAAAAATTAAAAGTGTACTATTTAAGGTTTTTATACTGTCTGTGGAAAAGCACAATATTATTGGAATTACACTGTAATTAAATAACGATGTGTATTAATTCAACCAAAAATATTAAGAGAGATATAATTAATAAGCCATTAGTAGAGATTCAATGGCATAATTTAAAAATTTATACAATCCCAAAGTAAGCAGAGAAAAAAGGAGGAACTGGAAAACTTAGAGATAAATTGAAAAGAGAACAGCTCCTAAGATTTTAGATATAAATCCAGTCATAACAGTAATGGCAATAAATTATAAAATGGCCTAAAAACAATGCCTCAAAATAGATACTGAAGACACAAGGAAAAAACAAGACCCAACTATATGCTGTCCAAAGAGTCTGCCTTTAAACATAAGGACATGAGTTAGAAGATGAAGAACGATATCATAGAAATGCTTGAAGAAACCTAGACTATGTATATTAATACCAAAGTTTCCTTCAGAACAAAGAATATCACCTGTTATAAAGAGGGATATTACATAATGATAAAGGGATCAGTACACCAAGAAGATATATACACTTTTAAAAAGAGGTTCTATATATATGAAGCATAAACTGATAGAACTGAAAAAAAAAATAGAAAAATCTCACTGTTCTGTAATTGACATATCAAGTAGACAGAAAATCAGTAAGGATATAGAAAAGATGAGCAACAGTAAATTAACCTGATTGACATTTACAGAATACTCCTCTCAACTATAGCAGAAAGCACATTCTTTTAAATTGATATGGAATATTCACCAAAATAAATCAGATTCTGGGTCATAAAATAAAACATGACAAATTTAAAAGAATCGAAATCACACAAAATATGCTCTCTGAGAACACTAGAAGTAATTATATAAATATATTTGGAAAACCTTCAAATATTTGAAAATTTAAAAATATATTCTACCTAACCCATAAGTCAAGGAGGAAGCCACACAGAAGATTTTCAAATACTTTCAACAGAAGGAAAATGAAAATAACATACAAATTTTATGGGAAACAGATAAAGCAGTCCTTAAAGGAAAATGTTTAGATTAGCAAATAAGGGTTTCAAATCCACAATCGAAGTTTTTACCTTAAACAAATTTGGAAAGATAAAGAGCAAATTAAAAATCAAAGCAAGAATATGGGCATAAAGGAGGAAATAATAAAGAGCAGAAATCAATAAAATTAGAAAACCACGGAGAAGATCAGTGATATCAAACTGCTTTGAAATGTCAATAAAACTGGGACGTCTGGGTGGCTCAGTCAGTTAAGATCATGCCTTCAGCTCAGGTCATGATCTCGGGGTTCTCAGATTGAGCCGCACATCGGGCTCCCTGCTCAGCAGGAAGTCTGCTTCTCCTTCTCTCTCTGCCCCTCCCCCCTGCTCATGTTCTCTCTCTCTCTCTCTCAAATAAATAAATAAATAAATAAATAAATAAAATATTTTAAAAATATATCAATAAAATGATGAACATCTAGCTATAATAATCATGAACTAGAGACACAAATTACCGCTGTCAGAAATGAAAGGAAAATAGCACTTTGAGCTTCCATACACTAAAATAATAACAAAGAGATGTTACAACTTTATGCCATAGATTTGACAACTTAGATAAAAAGAATATATCACTTGAAAAGAAACCAAACACAAACACCCCTCAAGAAGAAATGGATTACATGAATGGTTCTGTGTCAATTAAAGGACAAGAAATTTGAAGCTAGGTTGTTTCTAGCATTGATGCCTCAGATACTCATTCATGCTTTCAGAAGCACAAGATTCTGCTTTTCTTCTATCATCCTTAGAATGTTAGATTTCCTCTTCATACATACAAATTACAGTAGCAACATGGTTGCCCCAGTTGTTATCATGGTATGTACAATGGCAGCAAGGGGGGGGGGGAAGCAGAAGGGAATTTAACAGGTTTATCTCTTTTATCAAAAACTTAAAAGGTTTTCTAAAGCCCCACAAGCACCCAACACACTTCCCTGTATGTCCATTTGGCAAAAGCAGTGTTGCAACAGCCACTGTTAGCAATGAGAAAATAAGGGCAACAGGATTCTAACCACTGGTTTAGTTCAATTACCATCTACATTTGTTGCTAAGCACATTGTTGCTTCAAACAAGAACAGGTATCTTATTCGCCAGGATGTTGTAAGGAGTCTGTCTGACACATCATTCTACAGCAAACTCAGTGCTCTACCAAATTTGAGAAATGACACCTACATAAACTAGAAAACAAAGACTTAAAAGTACCTACAGTGACAGATGAAAACGGATATTAAAACAGTACTATCAGTGCTCTAATACAATTTTATTCAATAAAAACTCTGCAACTTGATGTGAGGTTTCAAATTTGATTTAATTAATTTTTATTTTTAAAATAAGGTTTTCTCTGCCTGTGGGTAGAATCCATCTGTCAGACCACAGATGAGCAAGCCAGATTGAAGAGGGACAGACTTTCATAGTGGGCAATATGTATGAAATGTGGTAATTTTGCAGATTTGGATGCTTAAAAATCTGTGAATCCCTATAAGCAAGCTATGAACCCCAGCCAAAATCACGAGGAAGAAAAAAATAAAATTTTTGCATTGAAACTCCTTTTTATATGCGGGGCTTCTGCAATGGCTCTGAATCAAGCTGCAGGATTCAGATGTGCTCTTCCCAAGCAATATCAGATAATTCATGGAATGTTCTTTGTTTCTTTTTCAGCTACTGCCTATAATAACAGTATATAATGCTTGATTTTTTTGTCAATATGATGATCAGTGAATATGAATAATATATAAATTAATCTAAAAGTAATAGAACAATTTCAGATTAAGTGGGAGTGGAAGGGTTTGCTTCAAAACTTGGCAGGAACTCAGCATGTTTCATGCTGCAGATCTTCAAAATATAAACACAAGCACAGTGTTCTTATAAATGCAAATTTTTGCTTTTTTAGCCTTTACTTTGATGATTATTAAGCAAAATCTCCATAGCAGCAGTTTTGCTATTTGAAGTTTTATAAATGACCTGAAAATAACCAAACAAATTCTAAACATGGAAGCTCCATATTAAAACTATTTTTCACATATTTAAAGCATATGCTCTTCAGTCTTATATTCATATAAAATCATAGAAATACACATTCATTTTCCATGTAATGTATTTATTCTACATAATCATTTCTTAATGATTCCTCCTATTTGGTTGTAGAACATTTTCAGTTTCTGTTTCTGATGATGCATATTATATATAATGTATACTTATTTCATTTATATTAAATACATATATATTAAGCATTCCATTATCTTGCTAGACTTTGAAGTAACATCATAGAACTGAAGTCTATTAAAACAGTATTCACTATTTCTAAAATTATGCAATATTTATTTAGGACCTGTAAAAAGGAGTAAAGAACAGCATAATGAATAATTATGAGCCAACAATGCAGCTTAAACAATGAAACTTTGCCAATGAGTTTAGGTAACACCTCCCTGATTTATCTTACCTTTCCTTCCCTAGAAGTAACTACCGTAGTAAGTTTAGTTTCAATTATTCCTATGCATTCTTATGTAGTTTTATCACACAAGTATTCATCTTTAATAATACATAGCTTTGTTTTTCATGACTTTAAACTGTATATATCCTCTCAAACTTGTGTCTTTTCACAATGTTATGTTTGTGAGAATCTTGTATGGTCATACATGGAATGAATACACTCTTATATTTAGGGGGTAGAAGTCTATACCAGTGATGGACATTTAGGTGTTATCCAATTCTTCACTAATGTAAGAGACTATATTATAAATATTCAAAATATCCTGTGTACATGTATAAAATGCAGGTTATAAACTTAAGAATGGAATTTATGAGTTTTCCCTGATCTTTGATGAAATGCTTTTAGCTTTTCCCCTTTATTTACCACTCTAGCCATAGTTTGTCTGGTAAACAGCATTTTAGTAGACTAAGAAGACTCCTTTCTAGTCTTTTTTTTTTTAATTTATTTATTTTAGAGAGAGAAAAAGAGTGCATGAGAGCGAGCTGTGAAAGAAAAGGAAAGCAAAAACCAAAATAATAGTGGCTTGATGACATTGATTTTAACTCTCTTATACAAAACTGAAGTCCAATTAGTAGTCCAGGTCTAGTGTAACACTTCTACTTCAAGAAATGATCACTCACACCCTTCATGTACCTCCACTGCACAGACCTTAAATCTCAGCATTAAACATGGCAGCCTATACATTCCAGGTGGCAGAATGGAGGAGCGGAAGATAAAAAATGGGATGTCTTTTTAATGACTTTTTCCAAAAATTGCACACACAACTTCTGCTTATACCTAGTTTCATTGCATTTAGTCATACCAAACCTAATTTCAGTGACCAGCAGAATCTTGCTCTTTATTCAGAGCAGCCAAATTTCTTTTCTTTTTTTTTTTATTATGTTCAGTTAGCCAATGTATGAAATTTCTGATACAATTTACAATTCTATCAATGAGAGCAAAAGGAAAAACCTTCTATAGAGATATGTATTTATTGATATGCAAATTTTAATTTCTTCTCTTTGTTGCTGTTGTTTTATACTCTATGTTATCACTTCAAATGCTCCAAAGAGGTTCTTTTTATTTACACTGCTAGTTTGGGAAGAATCGTAAGTTCTCTTTGAGTCTGCCTTTTCCTACATTTTTAAATTAACTGTGTCTGCTACTCTAAAGACTATTTGCTTGTTTCTCCTTGGTTAATTTCTCACCCAGAGATTTTCTGGTCCATGCATTTTTTGAAAATTCAACTCACAACCCTATCTCAAAAGGCCTATAGAAGGGGAATATTTTATCCCAGGATGAATCAGACAATATTTCTTAGTGACCTCCTTTTGCTCATGAACAGATTTTTTCAAGTCTACATTTTTACTGATTGACATGCTGAGAGATGAGGTGGGAAATTATTTCATACATATGTATTTTATATGTATATATGCATTTTCTAATACTGGAATAAATATGTATTAATTTTTAATCTAAATTGTTTATTATTACTTTAGATATAAACTTACAGGTTTTTCAAACTACCCTATAAAATTCTAAGTTATTAATTCACCATAATCTTCATTTCATTTTGTCCTTCATTATTTTGTGGGAAGATAACAGTTTTTGACGTTAACATGGAAACATAAATTTATGAGAACAAGCAGAAATGTTAGGAATAGTAAGACTAATGTGGGGATATTTCCAGTGAAATAAAACCACAAGAAATTAAGTAGCTAAAATAATGTGAAGCTAAACACTTCAGATATAAATTATATTTCATTGCTTTAAAATCTAATAAAATTTAAGATAAAGTAAAACATTAAGCATTTATCAAAATAAAGATGTTAACTATTCAAATTCTTAATATGTTCAGAATATACCAATTAAAATGGCATTATAAAACTTTGTTAGATGAGCAAGTAATTTCTATTCTTTAGCTGAAATCTGTATGTATATTAAACCATAATAGTCAAATTACATCTGGCTTATTACGATTGATCAGCAGCATCTATGTCATAAATATGTGACTGTTAGCAAGCTCTCTTGCTCAACTATAGACCTCGACAGTTAAAACCGGAAATAGACAAGACTGCTTAACTCATGCTCGAACTAAAACCCATTATGCTAATATTTTATCATACACTCTCGTGGCATTGATGAAGGTGTCTTGCAATGGCTCAAACATCCCAACTGTCAGATCAGAAAAGCCCTGATAGCAATGGGATGCCTGGAAGACCACACCCACACATCCCCTTCCATGCCCATGATCATGGGCTGAACATATACGGACCCCCACCCATGATCACATGCTCCCTGCCTGCTCTCTTGCACATACACCCCCAGCCTCTCCCTATAGAACTGGAGGTGTCCATCTTGTGGGTGGGAAGGTCAGTTTTTAGGGCTGCTGGCACCCAAAATAAATTTCTCCCTGTGTCTTTTCCAAACCCCAGTCTCTTGAGTTATTGACTTCTCTTGCAACGTGTTTATCTTGAGTTTGTTTGGCAACAGTGTTGGCAAACCCAGCCAGGAGCTATGCTTTAGACTTGTCCAGCACCCTTGAGATTCCCCAGGACAGAGCAGTTGGCCCTTGCAGTGCACCAGGGCTCACACATTTGTTTCCTGAGTTAGCAGCTGTGATAGATCTTTCAGTAACATGACCATGTGTTTATACTGTGGTATCTAGAGAGTTATAAAGAAGGTACTAAAGAAGTGCCGATTGAACTTATACAAATATATGAGGTAGAAATGTCCATTATCACCTTTGGGAATATAAATTAATAGACTCAAACGTATCTATGTTTCAGGATTTCTTTTCCTTTAGTGCCAGTTTGAAGAATGAAGAGAGACCAGATGAAGAGGGAGGGGAAGCAAAGTTTATTGAGCAATAGTACAAAGGTCCTGAAGAGGGAGGGGACCCCAGAGGGCTGCTGTTGGAGTTTCTAAGTCTAGGGGTTTTTATGAGAACGTTGGCGGGCTGTTTTAATCTGATTAACCCTCCTTGCGACCGTCACCTAATCAGTTTTTTGGCCGTGTGCTCATCCACCTATCAGGTAGTTGTTTAAATGGAAAAGGGTGGAGGGCTCTTTTCAGGGTGGTGTAGAATAACAGGATAGGGTCTTTTTCTTTTTATGGGTAGTCTCCTCATAGGATGGGCCCCTTGTCCCTGCCTGTCTTTCTTCAGACTATCCTCCATTATCTACTTAAAAAAACAAACAAACAAAAAAGTTAATAAAAAATACTACAAGAGTACCTCACAATTTTTTTTTTTTTTTACCATTGGATGGTCTTAGCTTTTTGCCTATGAAAATTATGTGCCATATAAAGACACTCAAATGACTTTTTTCTTTATAAGGTTTGTGCTCAAATCTGAGAATAAGTGCTAATTATAAGAATCATATGGGGACTAATTTGGATTATTCAGTTGATTTGTTGGCTCATTCCTAGAAATGTTGGGGTCATGATCTTGGTTTCAGTTCAAGTCATGATCCTTCATGGGACTCCCTCTCCCCCCAGTGGGGAATCTGCCAAGGTTCTCTCTCTGCCTCTCCCTATGCCCCTCCCCAACTCTTTCACATTCTCTCTCTAAAATAAATAAATCTTAAAAAAATAATCACATATATTTATAAATCTATAGATACAGGCATAGTATCGATATGCATATATTATATAACATACTACATGTTATGCCATATAATTGTATATTGTATGTATTGTATATATAGTGTATATTGTATATAATTATATTTTATTAATTAGCATATATTTGGAAATATTTGCTTATATACTCAGATTTTTAGTAAAAACTTAAGTGGACAGTTGGTAAACTTTACTGTTACTAAATTCTACTCTATGGAAACTCCCAATGGCATTGTGAAGATCATCCCAGAACTAGTTTAGTGTGAATATATGGAAGTCTAACTTATATTTTGCACTGTACGCAATTAAAGTAGAATTGGTCCCAGTGCTAATATTATACCATTGTTTTTATTTTCTGCTTAAAATTTTATAGTATTACTTCTAGCTATGTTATGTCCTTGTGCATGAAGAGTATAAGTACCTAAATTTTTTCTTTTTTCTTTGACATTCATTCTACTATTGAAGGGGAACAAAATAGGGGAACGTAAAACGTGCCGCTTTGGCATGTAGATTATTTTAAGCCAAAGGCAGTTAAGACTCAGTAGTCTCAGGAAAAGCTCTTACTTCTCCCTTAACCATCTAAAATAATTTAGACAGGGGCCCTAGCCTAGAAAGAGAGCTATTACGAGAGATCTTTTTTTTTTTTTTTTTATCTGAAAGACTTACCTGCATGGCCGGGCAAACCTCTAATTACCAAACAGTGGCTCTACTTCTGTTCCTGTGAATCACCCTCCTCCCCTTTGAAGCCCCACACCCGTGTCCCATTGCTTAGCTCACGATGGCACATAAGCCTCAACTGCCTGCCTACCTTCGGGTCTCATTTTTATGAGGTTCCTGCACATTCAAAATTAAATTTGCTCTTCTCTTTTTAATCTGTATTACGTCAGCTGAATTATTAGACCAGCCAAAGAACCTAGAAGGGAAGAAATGGAAAATTTTCCACCTCTACACTGTATTACTTATGAATATTCCTATTTTTACATTATTTTGTTGCCTAATTTTGCCATCTAATTGTAGCAGAACGAACGGCATTTCTGCTTTGAATTGTTTAAAAGGAAGGTCATCTATACACAGGACACCCTGACTTAAAGCTCAAAGCAAACTACGTTAACATTCTGCCATGTACCCTCAAACACAATCTAAAGCGTGAACTGTAACCAAGGTAGTTATCAATATTACTTATAGGGAACTTGAAGGGAACTTAAACTGATGCCAGCCCAAAAGCTGGTGACAATCAAGTGACTACAACTGAGGACTTGCTCAAGACAGATAACCGCGACTGGAGCCTCCAAGTTCTTCTCAAGAGTTACAATAAGCCTTTGCCTTTATCTGCTTAACCTTTGAGTCTTGTTTCCCCTTTCTTGCCTCTTTAAAATCCCCTGTCTGCACCGAAGTGGTAAGACAGTTATTTGGGACTAGAGTCCACCACCTTCTCTGCTAGCCAGCTTCCCAGAATAAAGTCATTTATTCCTTGTTTCAAGAACTTGTCACTCGACTTACTGGACTGTTGGGCTGCGAGCAGATTGAACTCAGGCTCAGGAATGTCTTGCTTTGAATTATGCTTATTTAATGCATATATTGTAATTTTTTTCTTTAGAATATTCAGCTAAGTTTTCCTCCAATAGGCAAGCGGTCCTTTTTTTTCCTCAGGGATGATAGTGAAGCTTAGAAACCCACTTTCAGATTGTGTCTGGTAATAATTTATCAACTGTCATGGTCTAACACACCCTAGTAATTTCTGCAGGTGTCTGGGGACCTGTTTGGGCATCTATTATAAGGGATGAAATGCCAATAACCAGGTGTTCTTCTGTCACCGTGGTTACTGTCACTCCCAAGAGTGTCACAGTCTCCATTACACTACAGAGGTTAATGCAAGCTCGAGATAACAGTCCCTGCCAAATTTCACATCAACTGGGCTTATTTTCCATAGAATTGATTAAATTTTAGATAAAACAAGAAGGACTTCCTGGTTATCAAAATTATTCACAAAGAGAAAGAAATGGAGAGCAGGGTTTTAAGAATTTTTTAATTAGAACATTATTAGAATCATTTAAAAAATATCTTCCTGCCATTCTGTTCTCTTTGCCATCCCCACCTTTGCTTCAACAGGACTTTCATCTTAGATGCCAGACATGGCAAAAACGGTGTCATTATTCTTCCTGTCGATCTCTTAGTAGACTCTCCATGCATTTTGTAATCATCACACAAAGTTGTAAATATTTTATTCAATGGTGTGAAGTTATAACAGCCCCGTAAACTACTTCTGGAAGTTGGTAATTACATTCTGTAAGGTAACCTTTAAGTTTAACATTATAAAATAAGGTCACGGCAAGCCATAAACATATTCTAGTTTTACTTAACAAAACATTCCCCGACTAAAAATACTACTTTTACTATTGCCACTAATTAACCTTGGATAGTTACGTTTTCAACTCCTGTGCACACAAGGGTAGAAAACCATTTCATATCCTTTTAATGCACTATATCATTTAATTGCATAATCTTATACTAACAGGGGCTCAAATAAAAATTAATTTACTAAATCAATGCCTTTATGTACTTTAAGAACGCAGTTTAAAGGAGGTATATTTGCAATGTGTCAGCGCTGATTTGTGGAAAGAAAACTTGGTTGCATATGCTTAGTATAGAAACTTCCTGCAGGCACAGATAGTATATGCTACCTGCCAGAAGTCAGAGCTATGAAATATATGAGAAAGGAGAAACTGGAAGGATTAAGGGTTTCTTAGGAATAACAGTTTCACAAAGAGCCTCCAAATCTCTAATTACTACTGAATCCGTTGCTTTGTAACTATTGTTGGCCTATCTTGTTTTGACTGCTTAAGAACAAAAGCTTCTTTAGGTTTCTTTGTTTCTCTTTCTATGAATAATGAGGGTAGCACTGAGCCACCTGCAGCGCGCTCAGTGGGTGATGGTTAAATGAATTCTAAAGGGCAGGGGGAGAGAAGAAAAAGACGCATGGTGCAAAAATATTTAACTATTGATTAAACAAATCTCAAATATTTACTTGGAACATGCATTTGAAATTCCTCATTAATTGGAATGGAATTATTTGCTATTTAACCAGAATAATCCTAGTAGGTTCTAGGTCTTCCCCAAACTATCTGGTAAAAAGCGAAAAGGTGAAAAAAGAGAGAAAGAAAAATATGCACCATCTGTACAGTTGATGCAGAAAAATATGTGATATAGTCAGATTATCCTAGTGAGTGCGAACGTCCCCTGACTTTAATATTAATTCGTATTGCTGAGTAAAAGTTCTGAGATAGGCATTTTAATTGTCAGAAAATTTTTATATTAAATTATGATAGGTTTTCTAAATGAATTTAGAGTAAAAATTAGGTACTTTTTTTTCACATACACTTTTTTTAAGTTTCATGTTGAATTAAGTCTGAATACATTTACTCATGGAATCATTTGTTCCTTATCCCCCTTTAGTCTGATGCAACTTCTCTTCCTTGAGACTCTGATGCCAGGAATGAATTTAAACTGGGAAAACTATTAAATAAATATTATTAAAACATACAGTGTCAATGTCAAAATATCTTTTGTTACTAAACAAGGAGATTCATGTGATATGTATATTTTACCATTTTTAAAGGGATTATCCTTTAACGTGATTTAGTGAAAGAAATTATGATTTGAAGGAAAAAAATTATTTGTTGACATATACTGCTATCCTTTAACTTCCTCCTGAAAGTTTTCAAAACCAATGGAATTTGCAATTAAGGTTTATCACCTTCCAGCTTATATTATTTTCAGAATCTCTCCTGGTGGGGAGAAAGGTTTTTCATACATAAAGTGGATATTACACATATTTCTCCAAAAACCAAGACATGAGTGGAGGTCTGTAGCTTCTACTCTTTAAAAAAATTTTTAATAGTTTTTTTATAATTTAATAATTTTAATCAAATTCATATAACATAAATTTAACTATTTTTTAAAAAGATTTCATTTATTTATTTGACAGAGAGAGAGACAGCCAGCGAGAGAGCGAGAGAGGGAACACAAGCGGAGGGAGTGGGAGAAGAAGAAGCAGGCTCCCAGCAGAGCAGGGAGCCCGATGCGGGGCTTGATCCCACAGCCCTGGGATCACACCCTGAGCTGAAGGCAGCCACTTAACGACTGAGCCAACCTGGCATCCCTAAATTTAACTATTTTAAAGTGAGCAAGTCAGTGACATTCAGCACATTCACAGTGTTGTAAATCACAACCTCTATCAATTCCAAAATATATTCATCACCCCCCTAAAAATGTCCCGTATCTATTAAGCAGTTACTTCCCACTCTCTCGTCTCCCAGCCACTAGCAAACACCAATCTGCTTTCTGTTTCTGCAGATTTACCTATTCTAGATACTTTCATATAAATGGAATCATACAATACACAACCTTTTCTGTCTGGCTTCCTTCACGTGGCATAATTTTTTTTTGAAGTTCATCCACAGCACTGCATGCATCAGCCTGCAGTCCTTTATAAGACACAATAATATTCCATTGTATGCACGTACCATAATTTGATACCTGTTCAGCTAGACATCTGGGTTCCTTCCACCTTTGGTCTACTCTGTAGTGCTGCTTTGAATATGCATGTATGTGGACTATTTTGGGTAGCTCTTTTCAATGCTTTGGGTAAATATCTAGGAATTAAATTATGGGATCATATGTTTAAATATATTTGAGAAACTGCCAAATTGTTTTCCATAGCAGTTGAATCATTTTACATCCCAATGAGCAATATATGAGGTTTTCCATTTCTCTACATATTCATCAACACTTTTTCCCCTTTCTTTCCTTCCTTCTCTTCCTTTCTGTCTTTCCCTCCTTTCCTTCTTCTCTTCCTTCCTTTCTCTTTCTATTGCAGCCATGCTAGTTGGTGAAAAATGGTATCTTGTGGTTTTTATTTGTATTTTCCTAATGATTAATGATGTTAAGCATCTTTTGATATTGTAGAACCAAACTGAAATGGTGTCTTCTACGTCAAGGGCCAAATAGAAACTCAGTATAGATACATAATGAAATTTAATCTAACCTTTATAGGAATTTTCAGCTCTTCTCAGAGATCAGCAGAGGATACCAGCCAATCCCCAAATACCTAGCTTGTTCATACCATCTCTAGACTACTTCTTCCTCTAACTCAACTACCCCATCCAAATAAGAAAGAACACGAGTAGAAAACCAACCAAAAGCCAAATAACTTTTGTATTTATCCCATAACAGTCCTTTAGTTTGTAAGCAACCCGGACCTCACTGCTCCCAAATTCTTGAATTTTCCGGCTTATAGGTTGAAAGCCTTTCAATCAACCCATTTTTCTACTCTGTTTTATTCAGTAGGCAGTATGGTTTTTGATCATGTACTTGTTAGACATTTGTATATCTTCTTTGGAAAAATGTCTATATACAACTTTCTTCCATTTTTCTAATTGCATTGTTTTATCGTCTTTGAGATGTAAACCTCTATCCTTTGTCATGAGTAGTTTCTGAAGGCACTTCTCTTCCAGCTTGTGTTTAGCTAGTGTTTTGACAGTTTCTTGGATGCTGAGAGACAGGGGGAGGGGAGGCATGTAGGGGATAGGAAGCAGGAGGGGGAAGTTAAGGAAAATCTCTCCCAATTTTTGCAGATTTGGGTCTGATGAGTCAACCCTTAGTCAGGCCAATTAAAACTTTGCCTTACTTAACCTTCACAACTTGCTTGCCCTGTGTCTAGAGATCAGCCAGGGGAGAAAACAGTATTTGCAGGGCTTTTCTGAGAATGTGTCCTAACTTGGGCATGCATATGATTTTTAAAATTCATATGCACGTACGGTTTTTAGAGTGCCCTCATTTCCCAAAGAAACTCTTGTTGCAGCTTTTCCTCCTGGCTTTTGGCACTCCATTGTTTGCTTCAGTTGTAATCTTTTGCCCCAAGTGGCTGTGGTTTTTCATTTGCCTTACCATGTTTTTGAGGCGATCTCACAGATTTTCAGACTTGAGTGAGTTCTGAGTCAGACTAAACAAAGACAAATTCCTTGCCTCAACACTTCAGATAGAGGCAGCCCCCAGGGAAGTTAGAACAGACAAAACAATTCTTTGAGAATAAGCTCTGCTCGGTGCCTTCTGGAGCCAGAGCTCAGAGACCCATTCGGGGACACAGGCTGACATTTTCAAGTCTGTGCTGAGCTGGAAAGAAGGTATAAAAAGGGCAAGTAAAAAGCCAAAAAGCATTACTACCATTTTAAAGTCGTCTTTTTCTTGATTCAGCATTTGCTTGGTTGCTGTAAACCTTTCACTGTTTTCCAGGATTCTGACAAAACTGATGACAGTTTCAATGTTTTTGTGGAGTGTTGGTCCCTTGGAGCTATCTATTACACCATTTTCATGGACATCACTCACTCATTTGTTTTTAAATCACAGATTTCCATCCAAGTATCATCTTTATATACTTTCTACTGACTGATCTTGAAGACCCAGCTTCTGCTTCTCCCCCTGGAGGCCAGGAAGACACTCTCAATGGAACAGTGAAAATGGCTTCAGCCTCCTAGATAACTCATTTCAAATTTTCTCCGATATATCAGGAGTTGACATTTTGAAAGCATGGTTAAGCCATACACAAGTGAACAGATGCTTTTTATTTTTCTGTGCTCAAAATGAAACTAAGCTATTTCTTTCCAAACACTACAGTTCTCCTAGTCCTGTTGTCTCATGAGCACATTGCAGCCTAAGTTTAGTCCCAACAAAATTGACATATTAAAAAAAACAAGGAAAAGAGAGCTGTTTTAACTTAATGAAAGCCCAGGCATGGAAACTCCCTACATTTTTGTAATGACTCTGAGTATGCAGACTATTGAGGCATTTGAGATGAATGTAGAATTCTGTCTTTGATATACACAAGCTGACATGCAAGGCAGGCATCCAGGGTATCCTGCCGTGTAGGCGATGAGGTGTCGTGCTGCAAGAAAGCTGTCTAAATATGAGAGCTCAGTTTTTGAAAATTATTCATGAACAGATAGAAGATGAAATCACAAGAGGAGAAACCCCTCAGCAGTGAGGATGTAGTGACAAAGTGAATCTAACCCAGGTATAGGGTATATTTTCATTAGAATAATTGGAAAAGGAAAACATTGAAATTGTAAATTGGAGGACAATAGATTACAGATGTTTAAACTTCCTTGCATCATTCTTAATAGAGAGATTTTAATCCTGAATTTCAAAAAGATGCATATAAATGAATCCTTAGATGTCTGGATAAACTAAGTGTAAATACAGTTTTATGTTCTTCTCTACTAGCATTTATCTAATACCCTGTACTCTCAGACAACCAAAAAGAAGGCATAAAATGAATGACACCAATATTTGTATTTATACATCAAGTATATTTCTCTTCTCTCTCTCTGATGATTCCTTAAGAAAAAAGAAGTTGTTACAGAGACTTTGACACATGTTTGGAAAATGAGAGGCAGATGGAAACTTATGGCTACATCAAAGATAGTGGAGGGAGTCCTGGTCCAATGCACACGTAGGACAAGGCTGCAGTAGCACTGTTTGCCCCAGCAGCGGCCTGGGCACAGCGACGATGGAGAGATGGAATGAACAGCAGAGAAGGGCATTAACTGACAGTTATGCCAATGGCTGAAATATGTGCCAATCATTCTTCCTACCTTTTAACTTCACTCACATGTTGTGTAGAATCATCTGTAGCATGGCCATGGCTCCCAGAGCAAAGCTTTTAAAAAAGTGGAATGATCTGCCTAGAAATCCTACTATAGTTTTAATCAGGCCAAAATAAGTTCATCATCTGCATTTTACTAATCTTAGGTTGATTTTAGTAGTCATCATTGTAAATATGTCTAATATTAGGCTTACTACTGGAAACATCATTCCTACGAACAGAATGCCGCATGGCCTCTCCAGCTCAGAAGAAACAGCTATTATGAAAGAATATATATGTATGTATGTATGTATGTATTTGCCAATAAGCCTACAATCGTTTAGAAAATACTTAGAATGTGGTTAAGAGAACCCTGTCCCAGAAATCCTAATCTAATTGGTCTGGCATAGTGCCATGTAATTCATTAAAAGTTCCTTGATGAATGATTTTTATGAACAGCCACAGTGACGAATAATATCTGTAATTATGAACAGATAACTGATCATCACCACGTATAGTACATACTTTAAAGATTTTTAGAACATAAAGAATATGTGCATACATATATATATATATGATTTTCATTAAACTGGTATCAAATATCCTTTATCAATAATAAGGGCTAGAAAACAATGGAAAATATTACAAAGAGAAATGAAATAGAACATAGATTTGATACCCAGTAAAATGCAAATCAAATATAAGGTCAGACAAAGTAAATATTAAGATAAGCAAATACTTCACATAGAAATTTTGGAAAAAAATTATCTGTGGATACATGTCACCCACATGAAAAATTAAATCCAATGAATAGAGACACAACAGAGACTATAAACAAGACTGGACCAAGACGGAAAGCCACCGAAAAGGAAATATGTATGTTGAGAAGTGAGAACTCTCCTACACATTTAGCCTGAACAGAAGACTGAAACCACAATCCCCATTTACCTATACATATTAGTTAGCTAGGACTACCATGATAAATACCACTGACTGGGTGGCTTAAATAATAGAATCTCAGAGTAGGGAGGCAAGGTTAGAATTTATTGAGAAGTTCTGGAGGCGAGAAGTCTAACATAAAGCTGTTAGTAGGACTGATTTCATTCTGTGGTCTCTCAGCTTGGCTTACAGATGGCCATTTTTGTCTTCTGTGGTCTTCTGCGTGTGAACAGGTCTGTATCCAAATTTCCTATTCTTAAATGGACACAGGTCTAATGGGATGGGGGCCCACCCTATGACCTCATTTTATATTAATTATCGTTTTTAAAGTCCTAGCTGCAAATGCCGTCACATTCTAAGATACTGGGGTTTAGGACTTCAATAAATGAATTTTGTTGGGATATAATTCAACCCATAATACTACGGTCACATGCCTTAGCTATTCCACTGTCTCCATTAATATTACTGTACTTTTCAAGAAGCCTCTGGTCCCAATAGATGGCTTGATGGTTCATTACAGAACTTCATAAAAGACCCATCAAGTCTTTAAAGGAAAGCATCAATAGACCGTTTGTGTCCTAGGATTCCTTGAACCCCCTGCCTCAAAATCCTCATCTTGCTTTTTCCATCAATTCAGAACTAAACATACCATGATTTTTACCCAATCCTAATCAAGCCTACCAGCACTGAAATTCTTGCCTTGAACCAAACCTCCACCTGTCTATAAAATCTGCTCTTGCGACCTCACTCCTACCTAAGCTCTACAGAAACACCGTCCTCTTTTACCCTGGTGATCAGCAAAGTTGGTTTTCTCTTATCAACAAGTCGTGCTGTTGGTATTTGGGGATTGCAGGAGAGGAAAATCTAACCTTTTTCTTCTACCTTCTACCTAGGTTCTCTGAATGGGACTTGGCCATGTTAGATTGAAAAAAGACAGATGAACACGAGAACTAACAGAGTTTGCTACTGTGTGCGGCACATGTCGGTGATGAGTGACTCAAAAGAGCAGTTAGAACTTGAATTTATACAACATCTTAAAGAAGGAAAAATATATTTGTAGAGAAGTGACAGGCACAGGAAAAGGGGTTTAGGCTCTTTGGGTGAGACAGGTGTGGGAAGGCAAACGTATGGGGACGCAAACAGAGTAAGGCTGGTTTGTACAGCTCCATCTCAGCACCTACTTCCCACCTTCTTCGTGGCCACAAAACTTCCCCAAGGGAGATGTATGGCAGTCCTCATTTCCTAGAAGTTTCTCCTTGTTGAGATCAGGGAAGTTCCGGGAATGCTTCCGTCTGCTTCTGTTGATTCTTATTTGTCTCCAGCTCAAACTAAGGCTCATGCCAAAGTGGCATATTTCAGGGGATGGCCTGCTCTGAATCCCTCCAGGACCCAACATCCTATAACTTGCAACGGGATTTACTTATACATGTGGTATAAGACACTCAGAGTATTTATTAATGAAATAGAGTCATGAATATCTTTTATAAAAGTGGAAAAATGCTATTGTACACTTGAGATGAAACAATAGCAAAGTCATGTTCCAATTATGATGTAATTTGTGGCATAAATTTTCAAAAGCAGTTGTGTACTATATAAAGAGAGCCCTTTCACCTTAAGGCCTCTAACATTCTCACTCAAATCGACAGATTTAATGACTTCTAATATACAGCATCCATCCTTTCCCATGAATCATCTTGGTGGATAAAATTTATATAATCATAAGTTTACAAACGCTTTGCATTGGATTTTAATTTTTAGAATCAACTTACAGACATTTGTGAGGGAAATAAATTCTACCGACAGAGAGGGCCCTCCATACCAATATAGAAAGCAGAGAACACAGTTTATTATTGAGGAAGCAACCTGATTCCATGCTTGCAGGCAGTCACTGAAAGACTACAAAGTCCAGACAAAATCTCACATAAGTTTACATACACCAATGTAGAAGAAAGATCAATAAAATTTTTCTTATCTCCTTGAGAGACACATATTTCACCTGTTGTGTCCTGCAAAACTCATGAGAGATTCCTAATTTCAGAGTATGTGTTTATAGCTCCAACAATCAGATGACTTGAGATCTTGCTGTGCAAGATACAAAACTGAACCTATTTTTGAGTCTTTCGTATTTCAAGGAACATCCTGGTAATGGGAGGGTGGGCAACCCTCACCTTTGTTAGTCAGAAAATTTCATTTTATTTACTCTTCTTTTTTTAAAGATTTTATTCACTTATTTGAGAGACAGAGAGAGTGCACGAGCCTGAGTCTGGGGGAGGGGCAGAAGGACAGGGAGCCTAACCTGGGACTCCATCCCAGGACCCCAGTATCAGGACCTGAGCCGAAGGCAGACACCTAACCGACAGAGCCACCCAGGTGCCTTCATTTTATTTACTCTTAATCAACTCATCAAAATTTTCAAAATGTGTTATAAACTTTGATGACCTATAGAAAATAAAATAATCATGGCTAGAAGTTGGAAGCTAAAACTATTTGGAAATAGATGAGAGTGTAGAAGCACTTTTCTCTCTCTCTTTTCTCCTTCTCTCTTTTTTTACATACAAGAAGACTGTCTAAAATTGATGGATTAAGAAATATAAAACTAACAAAAATATGTGGTATATTTGGGAGATAGGTTAAGTAAGACCATTTCCCATAAAGGTATTTGAATGGATATTTTTCAAGTTTGATAAAGTAAAATATAAGGATATTGTCAAGATTGCAGAGAGGACTACCAGCAGAATTAAGAAGAAAGAGTAATATAAGTATGCATGTGCTAGTGGAACTGGATAAGCTGGATAATGATATGACTCATTAGACCTCACTGAGCACATGTACATAGGAGGACTTGTTAAGGCAAAATATAGTACAGCATGAGAAGAAGCACAGAAAAGCCTGGGGTGCCAGAGAGGCTTCTGGAAGAGCTCTTCAAGGTCCTTTCTTTAGTTATGCAGAATTCATTTTGTTTCTGGAGAAGAACCACTGATACATGTGTAAAGAATCTTGGTTTTGGGAGATGTCCCATCAAGTTTCCTGTAGGGACATTCATACCCCTAGTTATGGGGCCAAACCAGATTCTGAACAGCTATATCAGGTGTGAGCTACGAATAAGCAAGACTGCCCTGGGTGCCACAAGTTGTCAATATTAAACGGCCCATTGTAAATCATTAGTTACCAGACTTGTTCTTACCCTAGCCAAAAGCCAAAGCCAAATGTCCTGGCTTTACAAGATAAATATTTAACTAAAGAACTGTTCTTGTCCAGTTGTAAAATAATTCTGTGTTACACAAAGAGAGTATAAGAAGTAAAGTGAAAGACTTCTACTTCCAATTTTTATTTACCTGTTTGAATTTGACAAATAACAATGCTCAAACATTAATATTTGAAAGATATGCATACCATCTGGTAAAGCATATGTTAGTTTATTTTTGCTTTTACACTTCAGTAAGTACAAAAGATCTAACAGAACTCCATTTAAGATATGCTGACCAATAAAATATTATAATGCAATCTTTATAGAAATATATGACATTTCCATTATTTTTTGTCATTGAAGTTATTTTTACTGTTGTCATATGACACAATATCAAATTAATAGTCACAGGACATTTCATTTCAATTGCTTGCTCTTTGAGGATAAAAATGAAAATTTAAAAATCAATAGATATCTGATTTAGTTTTCAACCTACCCCAAATAGCAGAAATAATTGTATACATGTTCAAGTGGAATTTTATAAATTCTATTTTGTGCAAAGTTCAACAGTCAGAAACTATATAAATATAGTTCCAATTCACTTAGTGATGTATAATTCTAAAGTTGTATAAAATTTCATTAATAAAATTGAATCAGTAGCAGCTGAACTCCTTTGGTAAGAAAAATTTGCCCTTCCACTTTTTATATAGGAAACTAAACTATTTTTCCAATAATTTGATCAGGTTTGTTTCTTTTTTTTTCCATTTCCTATTTTAGCTTCACACATATTTATGGTATTTTGTTGACTATACTAAGTTGAGAATAAGTCACCATCTTAGAAATTCTTACAGCATTTTACTTTTTCCATATGAACATTGCTACTCTTTATTAAAGATGTACAAAGGAATTTTTAAAAATATTCTATTTTCTTTCCTGGGTAATATGGACTTTTGCCTCTGCCACCATTCACCAAGCAGATAAAATCATAAAGCTACAATGGGAAAGAAAAGAATAAATTCCCATCAGACAGAAAAGAGTAGAAGGCACTTCTGGTACTGGGCAGAACAGAGGCGAGAAAGGATAGTAGGTAGGGGATAAATATCCTGAATGTTCCATATCAGTTTTCTCCTGCAATGCACACACACACACACACACACACACACACACACACACATTTCTATAAAAACTCTGATTTGGGGTGATGGGAATGTGTTTTAGAAACATGGGGGGCACCTGGCTGGCTCAGTCATTACAGCATGTGACTCTTTATCTTAGGGTCATGAATTCAAGCCCCATGTTAGCTATAGAGACTCAAAAAAAAAAAAAAAAAAAAAAAAAAAGAGAGAGAGAGAGAAAGAAATATCCAGAGAAAATTGTGCAAATTTCATAGATTGTAATCCTTGATTCCAAGAGTATAGCCTTTGAAAATGTTTGGTGTCTTAGAAACATGTGGTATTCAGTATGTCTATTGTTCTGCTAGAGCTCTGGATCAGAAAAAAAAAAAAAAAAAAAAGACTTTAATTAGTCAGGTGGCCCAGAGTACAACACACAAAAGTCCACACACACCAGACTGGGGGGAGAAAAGCAGGGTCAGGAGTCCCACAGTTTTAAAATGTTCTCAAAGAACAGATATATCAATAGGTACCTAGCATATGAAAAAAAGTATGAAAAAGTCTGGGGAAAAAAAGTATGGAAAATCAAGAATGGCATATAAAGAATAGACCACACATATTTTTAGTATTAGGTGTAGTTTAGTGTCTCTCTCTCTCTCTTTCTCTCTCTCTCTCTCTCTCTCTCACACACACACACACACACACACACACACACACACACACACACACAGAGGCAGGACTGGGCAGGTGTCAGCTCATTCCAGCAAATGACTAGCCACTAGACAAGGTGAAATACACCTGTTTGGAGTCCAGTACAAGAACCATTAGATGAAGGACATTTCTTTGTCTTTCTGACACTAGCAGGATCCATAACCTCCTTGAGAGAAAGTGTAGAGGGAAACCCAAACTTGAATGGATGTAAGCCTTGAGGAGGAGAAAAAATGAAAGTAAAAGAAATAATTTTAAATTAGAAGAATCTAAGATGAGCAACTCCATTGTTTGTTTGTTTGCATGTGTATACAGGAAGACACATTACAGAAAGCAAAGGAATTTATACATTTAATTCATCTGAGTTTATAGATTGTAAATTATGACTTAAGTCTAACATTTGTTTTATAAGCTTTCATGGCCCTATACAACAGTTTCCTGGCCTGGGTGGTGGTGGTGGGGGGGAATATCTGCTTTTTACATTGTTCCAGGCATGCTCCTAGGAAAGGGTATGGCATTTAGTAAGCATGTAATAAATACAGGTTGACTGGATGAATAACAGTTTCAAAAAATTAGTAAATTTTTCTCAAGTCTGTGCCTACCTCCAAGCCCTTTATTTTTTTTTTCCAAGTTTTTATTTAAATTCCTGTTAGTTAACATACGGTGTAATATTAGTTTCAGATGTAGAATTTACATCACTTACATACTGGGTCAGATCTCTCCCATTTCCTCACTTTATATGTCCTGACAATACTATATTGGCAATACAGAAGTTTAGGATTCTAGACCAGGACTCTATATTATAAGGTTTAAGACTTATCTCTTTTAGAGGAAACAGAAAAGGCTGGCCAAGGACTTTGTTAGGGATGGTGCAGTGTCTTGCCCACAGCTGTGGTTCTTATAATACAACAGGTAACTGGCAACTTATAATATAACCAGTAAGTAGCAACATTTTCTTAGGAGAGAGAGGTGAGAATCAAGGTGGGAATAGGAATCATGAATTTAGATGCAGGATAAGCTGCCTTATTAGTGAGCCAGGAAGACAAGAACAAGAATTATGGGTAGTAATTGGTGAGTGAAGAAGCAACGTTTAATACTACTAGGAACTTAGGACCTACCAGCTCTACATATACATGTGCAGGAGAAACCTATTTAAAGAATATGGGCCAAATTCTAATACTGAATTTTTGTGTGTTTCTCAGTATTCTCCTCCATATGAATATTGAGGATTTTAAACTCTATGTTCAAAATCTAACCCATTCTTTCGCTCTCTCTTTTTTCTTATTACATTCAACTGTTGCATTATAATCTGCTTTTAGTTTCATTTTCCTTCTCTTAGTTACTATAAACCAATCCACTCAGCTAATTCAGTTACAGAATTATTAGCAAATTGGAATATAGGTAAATAAAATGCAATATATCTAGACTAAAGTGCAGGGAGAAAGAGTAAATAAAGATAGAAGTTTCAAGAAAGAGTGCAAAGGGAAATATGAAGCATGAAAAAGAGGTCTAACATAAGAGCATTTGATTATCCAGGAGAAAAGGTGAATGAGCATGAAGCATGTACAGTAATTGAAAAAAATACACTAACCAATGTTTTTTCTAAACTGATGAAATGCATAATGCTACATATTTAAGAAACTCTGAACAATCCAAAGGGTGGTTAATACAAAAAAATAAGCATCATCCAAGCACATCGTAGTAAGAATGCTTAACAACTATGGGCAATGAGAAAAATCTCAAAAGCAACCAGAGAAAAATATACACTACTTGTAAAGAAGTAGCAATAAGACTGATTCAAAGTTGAAAGCTGAAATAATGAAATAAGATAAACAATGGAACAATAGCTTTATGTATTGAAGAAAAATAATAGCTATAGTGTACTCTACTTTTTTTCTATTTAAAAAATAAAGGCAAAGTAAATATACTTTTAGATTTTAAAAAAAGAGAGAACAAGGAGCGCCTAGCTAGCTTAGTCAGTAGAACATGTAACTTGATTTGGGGTCATGAATTCAAGCCCTACGCTGGGCATGGAGCTTACTTAAAAAACATCAACTAGATTTAATACAACTTAAAAAAGAGAGAGAGAACTCATTGCCAGGAGACTTATATTAATAAATGAGCTTTTCAAGAAGAAGAAATAATCCTGAAGGAAGCACACAAATAAAGGAAATAATAAAAAAGCAAAGGAAATGGCAAATGCTTGAGTAAATAAAAATGATCATTAATTTTACAGAACAATGTGACAATGTCCAGTAGATTGTAAAATATTTGTATAATTAAAATAAAGGACATCATAGAAAAAATTAGGAGAAATTAAGGGAATTTAAGTATTCTCGGTATTTATGAGAATGGTGTCTTTAAAGGATAAAATAAAAGTAAAACTATCAATTTGATTATTTATTAAGAAATTACCCATTTTAGGGGCGCCTGGGTGGCTCAGTCGTTGGGTGTCTGCCTTCGGCTCAGGGCATGATCCCGGCGTTCTGGGATCGAGCCCCACATCAGGCTCCTCCGCTATGAGCCTGCTTCTTCCTCTCCCACTCCCCCTGCTTGTGTTCCCTTTCTCGCTGGGTATCTCTATCTCTGTCGAATAAATAAATAAAATCTTAAAAAAAAAAAAAGAAATTACCCATTTTAACATTGGAACGTTTCATTGCGTCAGAATCTCCCGTAACCTACATTCTCGAGATTGGATTTTTTTGAGCCAAGTTTCTGTTTTAGCTTTCTCTTCTACCATCCCATTCTCCAATTCACTAATTCTTTCTTCTGTCTCATTCACCCTGGGTGTCAGAGCATCTAGTTTTGACTGCATTTGATTCGTAGCATTTTTAATTTCTGCCAGATTCACTCTCATTTCCGCCCTTAGAGATTCTATATTCTCGTTAATACTTTCGTTAATGTTTTTTTCAAGTCTACACATCATCTTGACCACTGTTACTCTGAACTCCATTTCTGATAATTTTGTTATATCCATATCCATCAGTTGTGGCAGAGGCCACAGACTTTGCTGGAGGGGGTGTACTGTATGGTGACTAACATAATATAATAAAAAAATATTATTTAAAAAAAAGAATTAGACCATAACTTATGGTCTATCTTATATTGAAGAATTCCAGATTTTTTCAAGACTTTACTGTCTGTGTAACACACAATGAAGAAAAGATGAGTAGCTTTCATTGAATCAAATGGAGAAATAAATAAGCCGTTGGAAGGTCAATAGTACCTTCCACTAAATTTCATACTAAAATTATTTGCTTTGCTTTTCAGTAATTGAATTTGATAATATCCAACCATTTTACTAAGCAAAATACTTTTTTGAGATATGTGTGTTCTTCTGCCTCTATTTTTCTCCATCCTTAGTTCCATAAATGTACCCAGGCTGTTTTGTGCTTTCTTGTCTCAAAGAAGTATTATGATTATCAGACTAAAATAAATTTCTTGCAAGATAAAAAAAAAAAAGAAAGAAATTACCCATTTTAAAAATTAAGGCAAAATAAAATTTTCAGGTCAGCTAAGCTGGGAGAACATGCTGCCAGATAAGTGGTATCCAACTAATATTAGAATAAAATCTACATAATAAAGAAAAATGGTACCAGAGAGAAACTTTGATTTGCAAAAATATAAAGAGTTCCAGAAATATTGTATTTTGAATAATTATAAAAGATAAATTTTTCTCACTTTTACTATAAAAATAATCTTCGGTTTAAAGCAAAACTAATTACAATGGACTAGGAAATTATAGCATCCTGACAATACCCTTTAGATTGTTCGATGATCATGGGGATGCTTGGGGTGGCTCAGTCGGCTGAACGCCAGACTCTTGATTTTGACTCAGGTCATGATCTCAGCTCTCATGGGATAGAGCTGGGCATGGAGCCTGTTTAAGATTCTCTCTCCCTCTTCCTTTGCCCCTCCCCACCCTCTAAAGAACAAAAATGATTTGGATATAATACAAAGTTAAAATTAGAGACCTAAATTAAATTAAAAAAAAAAAAACAATTAGAAGAACATATTCACAACCTAGGACTAGGATAAGATTTCCTCAATAGGAACAAAAACTATGAAACATGAAAAGACAATACTGGTGACTTCAACTTAATTAGAATTTTTAATACTGTCAAACTAAAGATACTATTAAAAAAATTAGAAAAAAATTAAAGTCATGGGGGAACAATACATTCCCAGTACTGATTCACAGTACATAGAACTTTTATTTAGAATATATAAAAATCCCTTACAGCGTGCCTGGGTGGCTAGTCGATTAAGTGTCACACCACACTCTTTTTTTTTTTTTAAGATTTTATTTATTTATTCGACAGAGATAGAAATAGCCAGCGAGAGAGGGAACACAAGCAGGGGGAGTGGGAGAGGAAGAAGCAGGCTCATAGCGGAGGAGCCTGATATGGGGCTCGATCCCATAACGCTGGGATCACGCCCTGAGCTGAAGGCAGACGCTTAACCGCTGTGCCACCCAGGCGCCCCAAGTGTCACACTCTTGATCTAGGCTCAGGTCTTAATCTCAGGGCCATGAGTTCAAGCTCTGCACTGGGCTCCATGCTGGGTGTGGAGCCTACTTAAAAAAAAAAAAATCCCTTAGAACTCAGCACCATGAAGATAAACAGGCAAAAGACAAAATTCTAAGTGTTGTCAGAGATTTGAAGCATCTACAAATTTTTTTAGTTTTTAGCTTTTATTTAAATTCTAGTTAACATATAGTATAATATTGGTTTCAGAAGTAGAATTTAATGATTTGTCATGTACATATATCCAGTGCTCGTCACAAGTGCCCTCCTTAATCCCCATCACCCATTTAGCCCATCCCCTGTCCACTTCCTCTCCAGCAGCCCTATTTGTTCTCTATAGTTAAGAGTCTCTTACGGTTTGCCTCCCTCTCTCCTGTTTTTATTTTTCTCTTCTCCTATGTTCATCTGTTTCATTTCTTAAATTCCACATATGAGTGAAATAATATGGTATTTGTCTTTCTCTAACTTATTTTGTTTAACATAATACACTCTAGTTCCGTTCAGTATTGTGAATCCTTTGGGTAAATGCGTAATAGTGCAATCGCTGGGTCCCAGGGTAGTTCTATTTTTAACTTCTTGAGGAATCTCCATTCCATTTTCCTCAGTGGCTGCCCCGGTTTGCATTCCCACCAAAGGGTAAGAAGGTCCGTTTTCTCCACATCCTTGCCAACATCTGTTTTTTCTGTGTTGTTAATTTTAGCCATTCTGACAGGTATGAGGTGGTATCTTATTATGGTTTTGGTTTGTATTTCCCTGATGATCAGTGATGTTGAACATCTTTTCATGTGTCTGTTAGCCATCTGGATGTCTTCTTTGAAAAAAATATCTATTCATGTCTTCTGCACATTTCTTAACTGGATTATTTGGTTTTTGGGTGTTGAGTTTAATAAGTTCTTTATAGATTTTGGATACTAACCCTTTATCGGATATGCCATTTGCAAATATCTTTTCCCATTCTGGAGGTTGCCCTTTAGTTTTGTTGATTGTTTTCTTTGCTATGCAGAAGCTTTTTATCTTAATGAGTCCAAATAGTTCATTTTTGCTTTTGTTTCCCTTCCCTCCAGAGATGAGTCTAAGAAGTTGCCATGGCCAATGTCAAAGAGGTTACTGCTTGTGTTTTCATTCTGATGGTTTCCTATCTCACATTTAGGTCTTTCATCCATTTTGAATTTATTTTTTATATGGTGTAAGAAACTGGTCTAGTTTCATTCTTCTGCATGTTGCTGTCCAGTTTTGCCAACACCATTTCTTGAAGAGACTGTTGTTTTTCCATTGGAGAGTCTTTCCTGCTTTGTTGAAGATTAGCTGACCATATAGTTGTGGATTAATTTCTGAGATTCTATTCAGTTCTATTGGTCTATGTGCCTATTTTTGTGCTAGTACCATACTGTCTTGATCACTACAGCTTTGTAATATAACTTGGAGTCTGGAAGTGTGATGCCTCCAGCTTTGCTTTCCTTTTTCAAGATTGCTTTGGCTATTTGGGGTCTTTTGTGGTTCCATACAAATTCTAGGATTGTTTTTTCTAGCTCTGTGAAAAATGCTGGTGGTATTTTGGTAGGAATTGCATTAAATGTGTAGACTTCTTTGGGTAGTATAAATATTTTAACAATATTTTTTCTTCCAAACTATGAGCATGGGATGTTTTTCCATTTTGTGTGTGTGTGTGTGTGTGTGTGTGTGTCCTCTTCACTTTCTTTCATAAGTGTTCTATAGTTTTCAGCATACAGATCTTTTACTTCTTTGGCTAGTTTTACTTCTAGGTATCTTATGGTTTTTGGAGCAATTTTAAGTGGAACTGATATCTTGATTTCTCTTTCTGCTGCTTCATTATTTGTGTATAGGAATGCAACAGATTTCTGTACATTGATTTTATATCCTATGACTTTGATGAATTCGTATACCAGTTCTAGCAATTTTTTGGTGGCATCTTTCAGGTTTTCTACATAGAGTATCCTGTCATCTGGGAATAGTGAAAGTTAGACTTCTTCCTTGCTGATTTGGATGCCTTTTATTTCTTTTTGTTGTCTGCTGAGGCTAGGACTTCCAATGCTATGTTAAATAATAATGGTGAGAGTGGACATCCGTGTCTTGTTCCTGACCTTAGAGGAAAAACTCTCAGTTTTCCCTACTGAGGATGATATCAGCTGTGGGTCTTCTATATTTGGCCTTTATGATGAGGAGGTATGCTCTCTCTATCCCAACTTTGTTGAAGTTTTATTAAGAATGGATGATCATTTTATTTTTATCTGTTCTGTTATGGATGTACTGTATTACACTGGTTGATTTGCAAATATTGAACCACACTTGCATCCCAAGAATAAATCCCATTTGATTGTGGTGAAAGATTTTCTAAAATGTATTGTTATATTAGGTTTGCTAATATTTTGTTGAGGATTTTTGCATTTATTGTTCATCATATATTGGCCTTTAGTGCTCTTTTTTGGTGATGTCTTTATCTAGTTTTGTTATAAGAGTAATGATGGTTTCATAGACTGAATTTGGAAGTTTTCCTTCCTCTTCTGTTTTTACTCTTCTTTAAATGTTTGGCAGAATTCGCCTGTGAAGTCATCTGGTCCTGGAGTTTTGTTTGTTGGGGGTTTTTTGATTACTGATTCAATTTAATTGCTGGTAATCAGTGTGTTCACATTTTTTATTTCTTCCTGATTTAGTTTGGGGAGGTTATATGTTTCCAGGAATTTATACATTTCTTCTAGGTTGTCCAATTTTTTGGTGTATAAGAATAGAATTATCATATGACCCGGTAATCCCACTACTGGGTATTTCCCCAAACAATATGAAAACAGTAATCAAAAGAGGAGTGTAAATTGGCACAGTCCTTTTAGAGAATAATTTGTCAGTACCACTAGATGTTAAAATATAACTACACTATCACCCAGCAGTTGTACTGTTTAATATATTTCCTAAAGAAATACCTGTGCATGGAAGAAGGCATATAAAATGAAATTCTTTCTGACATATATTTGTGACATATGCACCCCTATATGTTTTGCAATATTATTTACAAGACTCAAATTATGGAAGCAACCCAGTGCCCATTGATATATGAATGGATATATGAATGTATATATACACAGTAGAATATTAACTGTAAAAAAGAATGGAATCTTATGATTTGCAACAACATGAATGGATCTAGACAGTAAAATGCTAAGTGAAGTAAGTCAGAGAAAGACAAATACCATATGAATTCACTCGTATGTGTAATTTAAGAAACAAAACAAATGAACAAAAAGAGACAATATAGAGAACAAACTGGTGGTTATCAGAGGAATGGTGGGTGGGGAATGGGTGACGAGGTAAAGGGGATTGTGCATACTTATGGTGATGAGCACTGAATATGCATAGAATTGTTGAATCACTATACTGTACACCTGAAACTACTGTAGCACTGTATGTTAATTATATTGGAATTACTATTTTTAATAATGTGCAACCAAAAAGAAAAAAATATGAAATACAGAAGCCATACTGTATTTGACTACATCAAAATTCACGACTTTAAAAATTAGGAAACAAAGCTACAGTCTGCTAAAATATATTGTCAACCTATATAACAGGGAAGAGATTAATATCCAGAATAGATAAGATATAGATGAGTAGAAATTAGTTTTCAACCTTTATAATAGGAAAAAGATAATTTATTACTTCCTACAACACAAACAGAGCTCATAGAAATCAATTTTAAAACCATAGAAAATTAGAAAAATACTTCAATTTGATACTATTATATGTTGAGTTTGTGGAGTATTTGATATTCTAGGACAGCAAATTGGCACAGTCGTTTTAGAGAATAATTTGTCAATACCACTAGAAGTTAAAATACAACAATCAGCAGTTTTGTACTGTTTAGTATCTTTCCTAAAGAAATATCTATCTGTGTTTGGAAGAAGGCATATGCAGTGACATTCTTAGCGACATTGTCTGAGACACTGAAAATTTAAAACAACCTCATTCCTGGTCAACAAAAGAAAAAAAAGAATTCCAACTTATAAATAAATACGGTCAGCGCACATGCACACACACACACACATATTTTTAAAAATATTTCCAATTGAAAAAACAATCTTGAGAACAATATAACATTGTGAATATGATAAAATGGGCTTCTGTCTATTGTACAACAAGATTTTATATAGTAGCAAATATTTTAAAGGATGACTTTATTATTTTGATCTACAAGCAGTATAGTTAATAACGTAACTTGTTTCTCTGACATTTACTCATTATTGAGACTTAGAGTGAGTGCTAAATAATTGAGTTGAATCATTTAACCATTCTGACCTTCAGAAATGGCAACTTCTTGTGGTTCAATCTAATAATATAGTATAAAGAGAATAATTTCTACTTTTAATGAGTACTATTTTCATTGGTTATGCTTCCAAGAAGAATTCTATTTAAAAAGAGAGATCATTAAAGATTATTAGTCAAAATGTGAGATGTATACATGCTTCCTATTTTCTCAAAAATAAATGTTTGATTGTGAAAAGGAAGATATAATACTTAACACTGTAAAGTAACAAATTAAAATCTTGACGCAGTTCTCCCATTTCTAAGCAGATTCCAAGTTTTTAGTCTCTCAGGAAAATATTTCTTTTTAAATTTAAGGGAGATTTATTCATTAATTACTACATTAAAGATTGCGTTCTAGATTAATCTTAGGCATTGTTCTGTGTTCAGGAAGTTTGTAAAAATAAATACCAACATACTCCAAATTTTAAAGATAAAATATGCTCAGAAAGTTTGTGTTACTTGTGCAAGGTTATGTTAATGGTTGTGTAGCAAAACAACCACTATTTGTCTGCCTTGATTCCAAAATTTTTATAATACTCCAGAGTGGAAAATTGTATCCTTGATGGATCAGATGTCTCTAAGTGCTTCTTTGACACTTAAATTACTGTTTGGGAAAATGACTATATTCAGGGGAAGGCTGAAATTGGTAAAACAAGGTAGAGTTAAGGCAGATATTGAGTTATTAATAACTCATATGACTGTCCTCTGATTTTAGCCCCAGGTTTTAGTTTGGGGATTAGGGGCACTATAGCTCTTCTCAGTTGGAATATGAATAGAAAACATTATTATCTGAAACATGAATTGAGAGATTCCTCATTCATTTTTGCTGATAATTCTATTGGATATTGTGTTAAGTATCCCTTCAAATTCTACCTTTTGGAAAACAAAAGCAGGAAGTGGAGCTAAACCAGCTCCATCAGAGCTGAGATTTTTGAGAACGAATTTGGTTTTACAGTCACAGCTAGCCACAAATGTTCTAGTTTAAAATGGAAGATTTGGAGAGAGTGCAGACAAACTCAGTAACAGAGAACTAATATATCAGGGGATAGCAATGATGGGAGTTGAGGTTATATTATGATGGTAGAAGCTTAGAGAAAAGAAGAGACAGGTATCAGTCTCTGTAAAAGATCATCAATGAGGGAAACATCCATCCAGTGTATGGAACCATTCTTTTTAGAAATAAATTTGATAGAATTTCTAGAACCTTGAAAACGCTGTAAAAACCCTATTTCAAATTCAGATGAATAAATATTTCTCTGTGTAATTTAAAATGGATTTTATTTCACATATTCAGCACCTCTGTATATTCATGTACAGTACTAACTCTAATATGAAATTGTCAAGTTTAATATTAGATAATATTTAATACTATCAATCACATTTTTATATTAAATACTTTGTACCTAAAATTCTATTTGTCTCTACATGAAGTTTAGCATGTTTCCAAACATAAATTCATTTTTATAGGTTTAGCATATTGTTATGATTATGGTAACTTGAAAGAAAGCATTCCTTGACTTCAACTTTGATAGTATATATCCAGTTAACACTGACCAAAGAAAATACTAAAAAATCAAGAAGGACCTTAGTTCTTAATTATGAAATAAACAACACTCCATAACATAATTGCAGCAAGTTTTATTAATAATGTTGAATTTCTGTGAGAATTTACTATATATTAGGTTACAAGATAAGTGAGAATTTACAACATACTAGGTATAAGATAATAGTTAATACCCTTATTTTATATATGAGGAAGTTGAAACCAGAAAGCTAAAGTAATCTGCCGCAATTCAAACTGGCTATAATAATGTGTCAGGATGTGAAGTTTGTGTTCTTTCCAATGTAAACTATCACTTCCTCTGAATCTCTTACATATTCAAGACACAAATCACTGCCAGGAAGCTCAGATCGGGAGAGATGAGTAGAATTCGGGCAGAACTCTAGGAAATGGGTACAGAATCAACTAAGGATCGTATATATAATGAACTTAGATATCACATTCCTTGAATATTGATAATTACTGATGCTGATGGCATTTATTGCTATATTGCTAAGGAATCTGGATTCAATCGCATGTTCATTAAACATGTAATATTTTAATATTTAACTCACCCTTTTTCTGAAATTAACATATACATAATAAAATCACACACATATAGGTATATAATTATATATTTATCTACATTGTTTATATTTATATACATATACCTTAACATGTAAATGTGTAAGTATATACATAACCGACACAGGGATCACAGTGTAGTTTTAGGACAATAACAAATCATAGTGCCAGATTTAAGAGAAAATTATTGAAATATCCAAAAAAGCCATGTTTATTAAGATCTTCCTTCCTTCCTTCCTTTCTTCCTTCCTTCCTTCCTTCCTCCCTCCCTTCCTTCCTCCTTCCTTCCTTCCTTTCTGCAGTGCAGTTGACATACAATGTTACACTAGTTTCAGGTGTACAATATAGTGAAGCTCTTCTGACTTTTAAAGGCGAGGAAACACAAATCCAGAATTTGTGTTTTAATGCATTTCCCAAGGGATTCTTATTCTCTGTTGCTGAAGTTGTCGGTGTTCCTTTTTGCTATTTCTTCTGATCTGTCCACATGACTAGGATTTGCATTTATTTTCTTATTCTTTTCATTGTTCAAAGTGCTGCCTTTTGAACTAGGTCTTTGATTGGATGCCCATATTTCTTCTCAGAGGTCCTAGGATATCAATGACGAAATCATTTTTTGGTTTCTTTCCACTCTCAATTCGCCTGCAAACACACTAGTTGCATTTATTCTTTAAGAATCTTCCAATGAGCCTTCTTCTTCCCTGAACATCATATTCTTGGCTATATTCCCTAAATCATATTTCTTAGAATACTATGTCATTTCTGGCTTCCTTTTCCTTGGGAACACACTAGTTGCATTTATTCTTTAAGAATCTTCCAATGAGCCTTCTTCTTCCCTGAACATCATATTCTTGGCTATATTCCCTAAATCATATTTCTTAGAATACGTCATTTCTGGCTTCCTCTTCCTTGGGCTAATCCATTAATCACTGAGTTATGTCTAGTTCTTCCAACATTCTACATAACCAGGTCCGCAAAGGTTCCTAATGACTTCTTAATCATAAAGACATTTCCTTTACCACTATCCTGCTTAACAGCTCATTTGATGAAGCAAAAAAGAGCACAGGTATTTCAATCCAAATTTTGCCCCTGTGTTATTTTCCATGTTTCTTACCCAAATACACAGAATTTAGATAATTTGCAAGGCTGTTGTTTGACTAAAAATAATTTATGAGAAACACCCAAAATACTCATCAAGATTTGATGTTCAGTATTTAGAGACTGAATTTCTCCTACCAATCTATGTTTTATTAGACTATAAGTTACATGAGAGTAAACTGTTTTAATCTCTGTATTTTAATATACCCACAGTAACATATACAGTAGTAATCAATAGATATTATTTTATTATGAAGTTATTTTCCTTTAATCTTGGTGAAACTAAACAACCTCTAAAAAAATACTAGGAGTTCTGTTTTTCTATTTTTTCTGTAGCATATTCATCTGGTAATTGTCAGCTACTCCCATGGTGTCAGAAATCACATGTAAGGTCCCTAAATCTGTGTTCCTGGCTTTGAAATCTCAAGTTCAAGTCCTACATGTTTAGTTTCATTGATAGTCTACTTGTGCCGCAAAGTGAAAATAAGCTCTTTTTGTGGATGTTCCCCTGATACTTTGGGGAAAGGGTGTGGTATAAAAATTATCAGCAATACTATCTTGTATATCATCATTTATTTAAATGGCGCTTCCATCGTCTCAAGCCCTGTTTGCCTGGAAATACGTAATCTGTGACCAGTTCAGCCAATTAAGTTGCAAATTGTATCTCTTACAAATATATGCTCTGCAATTCTTTTCTTGTCCAGCTTTCTACCTTGTTTTCTTTTACCTCAGAATGTTGAAAAAGAAGAGTGATTGCTCATTTTCTTTTTTTGTTGTCGTTATAATACATTTCTTCTGTTTATCTTTGTATTTGCTTTTATTGTGGTAAGAACACAACATATGATGTATCCTTTTAACAAATTTTTAAGTGTATGACACATTATTGTTGACTCTAGGTTACAATGCTGTACAAGCAGATCTCTGGAAATTATTCATGTTGCTTAACTGAAACTTTGTGCATAGTAATTAGTAACTCTCCATTTCCCCCTCCCTGCAGACCCTGGCAAACACCATTCCACTGTTTGATTCAATGAATTTGACTATTTTAGATACCTCATATTAAGTGGAATTATGCCGTATTTGTCTTTCTATAACCGGCTTATTTCACTTAGCATAATCCTCAAAATTTATCTGTTTTCACATAATGCAGAATCTTCTCTTTTTCAGGCTGACTGGGATTCTATTGTATGTATATATTACATTTTCTTTATCCATCCGTTGATGGACATTTATGCTGTTTCCACATTTTGACTATTGTGACTTATGTTGCATGAAACATAAGAGTGTTGTGTTGAGTGCTATGGTGAGTGCTTGTTGAGATCCTAATTTCAATTATTTTGGATAAATACCCAGAAGTGGGATTGCTGGATATTATGGTAGCTCTATTTTTAATTTTTTGAGGAAGCTATGTACAGTTTCTATAGCAACTGCACCATTTTGCATTCCCGCCAAAAGTGTGCAAGGTTCTAATTTCTCCACATCTTCACCAACACTTGCTTTTTTTTTAATTGAAATATAGTTGACACACAACGTTACATTTGCTTCAGACGTACAACATAGTGACTCAACAACTGTATGTTATGCTATGCTAACAGATGTTCCTCAAAAAATTAAAAATAGAAACAACTTACAGTCCAGTAATTCATTACTGGTATTTTACCCAAAGAAAATGAAAACACAAATTCAAAAAAGAGATATGTATCCTTATGTTTACTGTATTTTTTTTTTAAATAATAGCCATGTTTACCAATGTGAAGTGATACCTTATTAATGGTGCTACAAAAAAAGAAATCTACAGGTCAATACTCCTGATGAACACAGATGAAAAAGTTTTCAACGAAATACAAGTAGGCTGAATCCCTTAGCACATGAAAAAATATTATATATCATTACCAAGTGGGATTTATCCCTGAGATACAAGGATGGTTCAACAACAAAAACTGTGATATGTTATATTAGCAGAATAAAGAATAAAAATTATATGATCATCTCAGTAAATGCAGAAATAGAATTTGACCAAATTTAACACCATTTCATGATAAAAAAAAAAAAAAACTCTCAACAAACTAGGAATAGAAGGAACGAAACCAACATAAAAGAGACCATATACGGAAAGCCATACTCAATGGTGGAAAACTGAAAGCTCTTCCACTAATATCAGTAATAAGATAAGGATGCCCACTCCCACCACTACTATTCAACATACTTTTGAAAATCCTAGCCAGAGAAATCAGGCAAGAAAAATAAATAACAGACATCCAAACTGGAAAAGAAGAAGTAAAACTGTCTCTGTGTGCATATGATATGATCCCATAGACAGAAAACCCTAACCCTAAAGATTCCACAAGTAAAACTGTGAGAACCGATTTAAAATTTCAGTAAAAGTTGTGGAATACAAAATCAACATACAAAAATAACTACACTAAGGAAAAACTGTCAGAAATTTAGAAAATAATCCCATGTACAACAGCACCAAAAAGATTAAAATAAAGTTAACTAAATAGATGAAAGACTTATGCACTGAAAATTGCAACACATTAATAAAAGAAATTAAACACTAGCAAAAAGAAAGTCATCCTTGTTCATGGATTAGGAGACTTAATATTGTTACAACATCCATACTACTCAAAGTGATCCACAGATTCAATGTAATTACTATGAAAATAATAATGCCATTTTATACAGAAATAGAAAAATTTCTAAAATTTATAAGGAACTTCAAAAGACCACAAATAGTCAAATTAACACTGAGAAAGAAGAACAAAGGAGGCATCACATTTTCTGAATTCAAAATATAATACAAAGCTACAGTACTCAGAGTGATGATGGTACTGGCAAAGAGAAAGACATACAAACAAATAGAACAAAAAAGAGAGACTAGAAATAAATCCACTCATATATGCTCAATGACAAGGGCATCAAGAATATACAACAAGAAAAGGACAGCGTCTTCAAACACTGGTGCTTGGAAAACTGCATATCCACATGCTAAAAAATGGTATCAGACACTTATCTCAGACCATACACAGATATCAACCGAAAATGGGGGCTCCTGGGTGGCACAGCGGTTAAGCGTCTGCCTTCGGCTCAGGGCGTGATCCCAGGGTTATGGGATCGAGCCCCACATCAGGCTCTTCCGCTATGAGCCTGCTTCTTCCTCTCCCACTCCCCCTGCTTGTGCTCCCTCTCTCACTGGCTGTCTCTCTCTCTGTCGAATAAATAAATAAAATCTAAAAAAAAAAAAATCAACTGAAAATGGATTAAAGACCTACATGTTAAGACTTGAAACTGTAAAACTGAAAACGGAGGAAAAGCTTGGTCACAATAGTCTCTTCATGATTTCATGGTGATAACCACAAAAGCACAGGCAATGATAGATAGCAAGCAAAAATAAACAGGTGAGACTACATCAAACTAAAGTTTCTGCACGGGGGCACCTGGGTGGCTCAGTTAGTTAAGCATCTGCCTTCAGTTCAGGTCATGATCCCAGGACCTGGAATGAAGCCCTACGTGAGGCTCCATGCTGAGCAAGGAGACTCCCTTTCCCTCTGCCCTTTCTCTGCCTCTCCCCCTGCTCATGCTCTCTTTCTCTCTCTCTTTCAAATAAACAATCTTAAAAAAAAAAAATTCTGCACAGTAAAGGAAACAATCAACAGAATTAAAAGACAACCTGCAGAATGGAAACATTTTCAAACTACGTATCTGATAAAGGATCAATCTCCAAAATATATAAGAAACTCTTACAACTCAATAGCAAAAAAAGTAATAATCTGATTTAACATGAGTTAAAGACTTGAATAGAAATTTGTTCAAAAAAGGCATATAAATAAATGGCCAATGGGTATGTGAAGAAGTGCTCAAGCTCACCAATAATCAGAGAGATCAGTGATTTCCCATTTTCTACAAAATACAACTGAGGACGCCCATGATCTGACCCTTGGCCTGTGCTCACACCACTTCTGGTTCTTTATCTCACTGTTCCCTCTTATGAATAGCATATCTCAGCCACATTACACTAGTCAGTATTACCAATACAGCCTTGGTAACTTTCCAATGATGTCTATCCTCCCTTTACTGCTGGAATGCTTCCCTCTCATTCCTATCATTCTTTGAAAGCTACAGAGTCTGCAAGCATTGGGCTTAGTTCTAATGCCCAACTGCATTAAACCTTGGAATATCAGTCTAAAGTTAATGCCGGCTTACTTGGCCTCCTATAACACATAAATTCTTTTTGGTGAGGGAATAGTGGTGAGAGAGCATTTATCATTATATTATTCTAAATGTTATGTATATTTTATCTCTACTACTCATGTTTTAATACTTGGAATCACGAACTCAGTCATAGATATGTTTGTATTTCTGAAATTTCTGAGGAATGATTCTTGCATATCCTTTTATTACATCTGTATAGATCTTTATGACAAATTATTTCTGCATATATTATACTTTTTTTGTTTGCTATAAAAAGCTTCATGAGACAAAAAGAGATTAAAAAAAAACAGGATAAAATACTGTATGACAGGGCAATTGCAGTGAGCTCATAATACATTTTGTTCTCATTTAATCAATACCAAAACTGTGGCTTTGAAATATTTGGAGGCTTGCAAAATATCACAGCCACGAGTGGAGGCACAAAGACCACTTCACAATTATGTTAACTCTAAGATTTGGGAACAGCTTGCATTTGGGTAGTGCGAAATAAATGTGTCACATTTCATGAAGATATATCTCTATTTTATATTAATATGAGAACATAATTGCCTACCTTGCTCGGGAGAATGCAGAGGCCTGGTGTGGAGATGAGCAGTGTCCCTGTCTGCGTCAGCCTGGACCACTGAATCACAGCATGTATGATACACTATAGAGTTTCTTGTGCCAAGATCAGACATGGTGTGGGCAAGAATCCATTTTGTGTGCAGAAGTGAAACCACAGTTTCTGTTTGTTTGTTAATCACTACAACATATTCTTGCTAGCCTAAGAAGGCTCGCAATCCTACAATTCTAATTATTTGCGTGTAGATTCGTCCAGGTTTTCTACGTAAATACATACCCTCACTTTGCAAAATCTCTTTCCAATCACAATGCCTTTACATTTTTGGCTTATTTCTATTATTTGCTTACTTGCTAAATGTTAAATATAAGAAATACTGTGCACATACTTCACTTGCTCTTGATTTTGAAGGGAAGCCTTTTAAAAATTTACTATTAAGTAATATGCTTGTAAGTTTTTATCAGTTTATCAGGTTCAGAAAATTATTTTTTTCACTCCATTTAGGTTCTTTTACATTTAATCATGAATGGTATGAATAATCAAATGATTGTCCCAATCCATTGAAATAAACATGATTGATTTTCCTTAATCTGCTAACCTAGTATAGGATATCAATGGGTTTTTAAATATTCATCCAACTTTGAGTTATGGGGGGAAGATTATATTTTTAAATCACTGTTAGATTCAATTTTCTAATATTGTTCATTTTAAAAATATATATATTTATGAGTGTAGTAGCCTATAATTTCCTTTCCTCTAAGGTTTATGTATCAAATCTATAAAAGATTAAGGTTATTTAAGGAGATTTGCTATTGTTCTTGTTTAATACTCTATTTTTGAAAGCTAGAATATTATGCTTCTTCAATATTTGATGAAATTCATCATTAATATGATTTGGGTATGATGATACCTTTTTGGTTAATGTTTAAGTATTGATTTCATTATTCAAAAAAAAATAAGTAGAGTTGACGCAATGTCACGTTAGTTTCAGGTGTACCACATAGTGGTTCAACTTCTCTATACTCTATGCTCTGCTCACCACAAGAGTAGCTACCATCCGTCACCATACAGCGCTGTTACAATATCATCGACTATATTCCCCACGCTGTGCTTTTTATTCCCATGACTTACTCATTCCATAACTGGAAACTTGTATCTCCCACTGCCCTTCATCCGTTTTAACCATCCCTCTTTGCTCCCTCCCTCTGATAACTGGTCAGTTTCTCTGTGTTTAAACCTCTGATTTTCCTTTTTGTGTATTCATAGCCAAGATATGAAAGCAACTTACGTGTCCATCAATAGATGAATGGATAAGGGAGATGTGGTGTGTGTGTGTGTTTGTGTGTGTACACATATACACAAAATAGAATATTATGCAGACGTAACAAAGGATAAAATCTTGCCATTTGCAAGAACATGGATGGACCTACAAGGTATTAGGCTAAAGGAAGTCAGTCAGTCAGAGAAAGACAAATACCATAGGAGTTCACGTGTATCTGGAATCTAAAAAAATAAAGCAATTTATTTCATTATTTAATTCTGTGGAACCACCCATAATGTCTAATTTTTAGTTAATTATGGAAATTTCACTTTTTCTAGAACAATTTTCATTTAAAGTAATGTTTTCTTATTTGCTGGCCTATATTTTATCATATTTTCTCAATTTTTAATATTTCTACTACATCTTTAGTTTTGTATCTTTTCAGTTTTCATTTTTTTAAGATTTTATTTATTTATTTGAGAAAGAGAGAGAGAGCACAAGCAGTAGGAGCGGGACGCAGAGGGAGAAGCAGACTCCCCACCAAACAGGGAGCCAGATGCCAGGCTCGATCCCAGGACCCCAGAATCATGACCTGAGCTGAAATCAGACATGCAACTGACTGAGCCACTAGTCACCCCCTCTTTTCAGTTTTTTTTTTTTTTAAGATTTTATTTATTTATTTGACAGAGAGATAGACAGCCAGTGAGAGAGGAAACACAAGCAGGGGGAGTGGGAGAGGAAGAAGCAGGCTTCCAGCAGAGGAGCCTGACGTGGGGCTCCATTCCAGAACACCAGGATCACACTCTGAGCCTAAGGCAGACGCTTAACGACTGAGCCACCCAGGCGCCCCTCTTTTCAGTTCTTAATTGTATTTCTTCATCAATGTTGTCAGAGGTTGGACAATTTTATTAGACTTAGAATTCCAAGAATCTAAAATAGTTGATTCTCTGTATTTTTGAAATTCTTTTATGTTCTAAATTGTGTTATGATCAGAGAGATCTGTGTAATATTGTGTTTTTTAATTGAGTTTTTTAATGAAGCTTTCTTTACTGATTATTTTTAATAATCAGTTGATTTTTAATTTTTAAGGTTAATTTTTAAATGTGGATGAATTCTAGAAAACAATGTGTGCTCTCCTGCTGTTCAGTGAAATGTTCAGATATACACATTAGATTAAGTTTCTTAATTGTGTTGTGCAAATCTTCAATTTTCTGACTGATTATTTTGTTTGATTTTTCACTCGATTCCCAAGAAATATGTATTAAAATGCAATCAGATTGTTTTCCAGAATTGTTTTTTCAGATTGTTTCATTTTTTTTCTAGGAATTCTGTCAATTTTGTTCCATCCACTTTCTTTTTTTTTATAATAATGTTTTTTTATTATGTTATGTTAGTCACCATACAGTACATCCCTGGTTTTTGATGTAAAGTTCGATGATTCATCAGTTGTGTATAACACCCAGTGCACCATGCAATACGTGCCCTCCTTACTACCCATCACCGGCCTATCCCACTCCCCACCCCCCTCCCCTCTGAAGCCCTCAGTTTGTTTCTCATAGTCCATAGTCTCTCATGCTTCATTCCCCCTTCTGATTACCCCCCCTTGTTCCATCCACTTTCAAACTGATGACAGATACATTATCCCTCAAAATAGTTATATCTTCTTGTAGAATCAAATATTTTACTATTACTTAATTTTTTTGCCTTAATGTAAAATTTGTCTATTTTTTCCACAACAGTTATATCTGTTTTATTTGATTTAGTATTTTTAACTATGTCTCTATGCATGATTCAAATTGCAATATTTACAAAATAATGTTGCAATTTTCTTGTTACAAAAAAAGTAATACAAAATAATTGGTAGATAAAACCCCAAGCAAAAGATCAATTTGTCTCTTGGAACATTACATGGATATCTGAAAGACACATATATGTTACAATTAAGCATCTAAACAACATTTTCCAATTCTCTGTTAATTGAGCATAATGCATTTAATGTAACTATGTTGGATACGTACAAAAATGTCTCTTTTAGGCAACTTACAGTGGGTTATATTTTAAATCCTAGAATTTAAAAAAATAAACATTTGCTTTTATATATAAACCAAACATTTCATGTTGCATTTGTGATAAATTCCATATCTGCTAGCTTAGGGAACCGTTTGCTTCTGTTTTCGCCTCTAATGGTGGTTTTTTTCTGCATGTACTTTGTGATCTATAATTTGAGTCCATGCTTTGTGAACACTTTTAAGGGAATTTTTTGAGATCTGTTTAAGGTAAATTTTGCTTTTGTTTCTTCCAGATAAATACAGGCATTACCTAACCGAGGTCTATCTAAACCAAATCAACCACTTAGGTTTTTCTGGAAGCAGGTATATTGTAAATTATAGTCCTGGACTTATTTGAGAACAGTTATGCAGTTAAAATTCTTAGGGATCTCTTTTTTCCCTTCTCTATTCAGAGTCAAAGCTGAGACAGACATTTTCTCATCTTCACCCCTGTGAGATGGATAATTTTACTTCTCCTAAACAGCACCTCAGGCTTGTGTCCTATGACCAAGCCCTGAGTCCTAAAGGAATGTATAAACCGTAGAAGCTGGGCTTTCGTATTGCTAAGTTACCTCCCTGAATCTATGCTTTCTCTTAATTTTCTATTTTCTGAGAATTTTTCTCATTTTCTTGCCAACTTCTGGATGTGTGTATATGTACATTCATATGCATGTTATCTCTTATATTAGTTCACAAAGAATATATTTTCTTAAAAAAAGTATTCTCCTTGGACTAAATTTTCAGATGTACATATTTTAATCATGAAATCTTTAGGGCAATTCTTCCTCGTTCTTATGTTACAATATATCCCTTTCAGTTTATTATCTTTTTTTGGGGGGGGGGACAAGGAGAATACAGTCCCACAAAGTCAATTACTTTCTCATTAGCCACTTGTTTTACTGCTAGTTTCTCCCTCTCAGATTTAATGTTAGGAGACAGAATCTTATTCACAGCAGTCAGTTCAAATTCACATGGTTGGTATTCATCTGGCATAGTCCAGTGTGTGAAGAGATACACAACTACCCATGTAAACAACACAAAATATTTCCAGAATATCCTGATCTCAAGGCTTTACATTTAGTGTTTACACATACCTCACCGAATTCATCTTACTTTCCAGCAGAGGATTGATGTCTTGAAATTGCTTTTAAAATGACTTTTATTCCAGTGTGGGGAGAGCCAATGATTTTTGATTGGCACATAACCTTTGTACTTGATCGAAGTCTGGGGTTTGGTACAGAGATACAGACTTTTATTACAGTTATCAGGAGATAGTACTTAAACTCCAAACCTTTATTTTAGAAACTTACTTGCATGACCATGTTTAAATATTTTCCAGTTGATCTCACAATCCCGTCATGGTGGCAATGAGCATTGTCACAAGCAGTTATGCCAAGTTTTTCCACTGTCACTGGAGAAATCATGACCCCCTTACATTTTCCTCGGCCCTTCCTGCTTAGCTGAGCCCTATAGATTAGAAAACCTGGTAAGGTGTTTCTATCATATTAATGTATTGGAAAATTATTTCTCCTATTATTCTTTTACTTCTTCTAGGCAGTAAATTTACTGAACCAAAAAGAGATTAAAAAGTTAAATTTTAGCTTTAAATTATGCCCGGCAAGTCACAGAGCAGTAAAATATACTTAAAGCTGTGAAGGCACTAAGGGAGTCATCATAATTTGATGTTGCTAAGAGCAACTAGGACATTTAAAGAGGAGAATTAAGGGTAGTATACCTAAGGTGAATAAAAATTAAGATCACAGTAAAAGACAGAAAAATGTTACAAAGAAATGATGAAGACATCTTAGTGGACTTACCCTCTCTTGAGCCAGTTAATGTTTTATCTAGTTATGGGTAGACCTGGTTTTTCTGTTTCTGAAAATAATGTTTTCTACACTTCTCATTCAACTCCTTTTGCTCAGGTTCCCAACTTGTATCCAAAAATACAGCCAGCTTAGTTGAAAAAGCACATACTTTGGACTCAGGCATATCTAGAGTTATATGATAATTCTTCAACTAATGTACCAAATAGTCTTGTTTTGTTAGTCTCACTAAGCCTCAGTTTAATATGTTTCATGATTGTTCTGAAATGAAGTATGTAAGATGCCTCACATAGAGAAGGGATCGTATACACGTACAAGAGTTATTATGAGCAATTTTCCTCATTTTTTCCAAAGTTATGCATAGTAGCTAAATTATCCATGAATTGCTTATATGTGTATACTCTGGATCAAACAAATTGTATAATAATTAGATATGCTGTTGGGGAATGTCATTGGAAAGACATGACCTCTGATTGACCTGTGAGCTGGAACCAGGAACTCGGGGTTTCCTCACCCCCTCCCCTGTCCTTGGAATATGGGTTCTGTTTGCCTTTCTGCTCCCACAGGCTGTTGTTCCAAGAACATAGCCTTGAGATCGTGATGTTATGTTGAGAACACCTGCATGGTATACATGACTGAACCCAGTTAAGGCTTCTTTATGACTTTGAAGATTTGGCTGATGGGTGCAGGATCCATTTGTCTTGCTGCTGCACAAGACCAAACCTTGTGTGTAAGTTCCCTTGCTTAGTAAAACTGTCGCTTCCAACTTGGAATGGCCTGCCTCTTTCTTTGGTCTTTCCTTGACCTCTGCATGT
>NW_024426552.1:22862372-22877372 GCF_017311325.1 Ursus maritimus
GGGGGTGGGTCTAGATTCCTCCAGGAAGCCTCCTGAGAGGGTTGTGAATCAATATATACTCCCTATAGCTTCAATTGGAAGCCTAGCTCATCCACAGACCTTATTATGAATAACCATAAGTATTTATGAACTAGATTATAACACATAGAGAAAATATGACCTTAAATTCAGTATTTCACTTTTACAATATAAATAGCATTTTTCTTAATTACAAAAAATATTATGTTTGGGTCTCTGGATAGATACTATGAATACAATCTTGAAACTAAAAAAAATTCAATGATTATATTTGGCTTCAAGAACAGTTACTAATGTTATCATAGAGTGTATACTTTATTCTAAAGATCTATGTGGGGCATTTAAGGATTCAAGAAGTGCTCACTAATTTATAAACAGTAATCATAGCATAACATTTTCCCATAAGAAGAGGAACCAGCCCGAGGTAGCTCTGGGAATCTCAGCTACAAAAACGCACGACCCCCACTTGAAGACACCACAATTAATAGGACAGCTTCTTCTCTAGTTTCAGAAAAACTATCTTCTTTCTATAAACATTACATATTTTTACAAAATACATTTTTTTTATTCCATTGCTTCTATCTAATAAGAGATAGTTTTCTAGGGTACCAGTGTACCCTGACTCTGCATTTACCAGCTGAAAGAACTTGGGCAAAATTATTTGAACTCTGTGTGCCTTGATTTTTTTTCACCACTATAATTAAGACAGTAACAGTACCTCCCTCATAGAGATGTTGGGAGAATTAAATGAATTATTGCACTAGGTGCTTATAACACTAAATTTAAAAAAGTAAAAATGGAAGGTAGATAATAGAGGGAATTTGGGGATAGTTTACACAATTAAAAAAATAGTTGCAAGAACTAGAAATGTCATCATCACTGGACTCAAACACTTGACAGCTACTCAAAGTAAGACACACATTCTACATCACAATCCTGGGAAAACTTACATGCATGGGCATACACATAAATAAGTGTCATAAAATATTTTTTATTTTACATGATACACATTCATATTTTTAATTATGTTCTACTTTATTTTGTTTGGTTTAAAAAAATCCTGGCCACCATTCATTCCATTACTTTTACAACCCACATATGTGTTGCAACATCTAGATTGAAAACAATAGTCTCTAGGGTCCTTAGATACATTAACTGCTTCCAGGGTACCTTCTCTTTTGTTCTTTCCCTTCCTCTCCCTGATGTCCCCCTTTCTCTCTCCTATCTCCATATGGGAGAGCACACACTGGCCGAGAACTTGGGAGTCATATCTTTTCAGCTTTAGGGATCACATAAGAGTGATATTCCTCTACCAGCTTCAAAGAAAAAAGCCTGATGGTTCTGGTCTGGATCAAGCAATCAAATGCTATTTCTAACCTAATCCCTACTGAAGACGGTGCTCCTCGCTGGTTACTAGAATCGCATAGGAAAATAAGATACTGAACACAAAAACACACCTGAACAATGAAGGCTACAAGTGTACCGCTTGAGAGCTCAGAACTCACACATGTTCCTTATGTATACAGACAATGATTCTCCCTTATTTACATACATCTAAGAATTTCTAATCCGGTGAAATTGTCTCCTATGCCAATTTTGTAAATGAAGAAGCTATTATGTCTATGCTTATATGTACTATCATATCTTATTCCAGAATATAAACATGAGGTACATGTAACTTTAAAATGCCCAGATGTTTCTCTGCAAACTTTGAGCTATCTGATCATTTAAACATGACTCCAATTACAAAATATACTAGTGAATGGAAAAACAAAGCTATTGCAATAAACATTCTAATTAGAAAAGGCTACAAATTGCAGAAATATACAGTGATCATTGGTACAGGTCCTCTGTTACAGGTCTGGTGATATTGGCACAGGCCCAAGATTGACGACTTGCAGACTGCCCATTCATCCCTGAAAGGAATAGCCATATGTCCCTATCCAGCTTAATGCCAGGGCTCTAATTTCCTTAAAACCTTAGATTACTGCCTAAAGATTTAATTGGAGAAAGGGGATCCCTCCTACATTGTTGGTGGGAATGCAAGTTGGTACAGCCACTCTGGAAAACAGTGTGGAGGTCCCTTAACAAGTTAAAAATTGAGCTACCCTATGATCCAGCCATTGCACTACTGGGTATTTACCCCAAAGATACAGACGTAGTGAAGAGAAGGGCCATATGCACCCCAATGTTCATAGCAGCATTGTCCACAATAGCTAAATCATGGAAGGAGCCAAGATGCCCTTCAACAGATGACTGGATTAAGAAGATGTGGTCCATATATACAATGGAATATTACTCAGCCATCAAAAAGAACGATTTCTCAACATTTGCTGCAACATGGACGGCACTGGAGGAGATAATGCTAAGTGAAATAAGTCAAGCAGAGAAAGACAATTATCATATAGTTTCTCTCATCTATGGAACATAAGAACTAGGAAGATCGGTAGGAGAAGAAAGGGATAAAGAAAGGGGGGGTAATCAGAAGGGGGAATGAAGCATGAGAGACTATGGACTCTGAAAAACAAACCGAGGGCTTTGGGGGGGGGATGGGATAGGCTGGTGATGGGTAGTGAGGAGGGCACATATTGCATGGTGCACTGGGTGTTATACGCAACTAATGAATCATGGAACTTTACATCAAAAACCAGGATGTACTGTATGGTGAAAAACATAATACAACAAAAATATTATTATGAAAAAAAAAAGATTTAATTGAGAGCAGAAACCCATCTTATTGATATCCAGCACCAGAAATCTTTTAAACCATAAAATTTTAATATGAAGTCCACTCTTGGACTCTGTCCTTTTGGCCATAGATGTATGGACCTCAGTCTGTGGCTTTAGTCTTGGTATTGACTGACAATGAAAAAGAATAGGTAAAACTAGTAACCTCCCTTCCTTGCCTGCCATCTTATACATTACTCCTATGTGTAAGGAGGACTCCCATCTTTGCCAAACATAGCACCCATTGGCTTCTTCTGGGAAGGAAAAATGAATTAGGCTCCCTATTTTCTTTTTGTTGTTGTTTTAATTTCCTGCTGGATGCCAAGCTAAATCCTGATATTTTTGACCTTCTTGTTTGGCTTATCACAACTACAGGATGAGGCGGAGAAGTCACTTTCGGTAGTTTCAAATTATGGACACTTAGCAGTGCTGGCTCTCTGGCAAAAAAGCAGAAAGATTTTCTTTTCTCACGCTGTATATCTGTCTGTTCTTCTTTTAGAAAGGTTCACTTAAATTGAAACTTTTCTCTTTAGTAGCATTGACATTTGTCTCTTTTAGCACTTACTGAGGAGTAAACATAAGTCATGGACATACACCAATAGCTTGACTTTTTTTAGAGTCTTATTTTTCAAAATGTCCCATATTCTCCAAAAGCCTTCATTATGAATTCTAAGCAACAAAACTCAACATTTTAACCAACTGGTCAGTTACCATATAATAAGTTATGTCTCATAAGCCTAGAGTATTAAATAAAACACAGGATGCCCAGTTAAATTTGAATTTCAGATAAACAAAAAATAATTTCTAGTAGACATGTTCCATGAAACACTTGAAACATACTCATACCAAAAACTTACTGTTTATCAGAAATTTAATTTTAACTGGGTCTCGTTTGTGTTACTTGCTATGCAAGCACAAAATGGAAGAATCCTCACTCTGCAACATGCCACTTGTTCCAAAAGTTCCATATTCAGGACTCATCATCTGCAATCCCTACTACAACACTGCATCATAGTCACAAAGATTAGAAGGCCCAGTACTCGTTGATAGATTCAGAAATTCCAAGGAGATACAATATCCAACATATTTCTATACTCAAGTCCTAGGTTTATTAATGCCTTAGAGTTATAGAAATTATTTATAAATATTTTAACAATTTTCAAAAATCTGAAATGGATCCCTGTGATGCAAGTCTCACCTTCATTCCATGTTACTTCCAATTACTAGCATTCCTCCCTGAAGTGGTTGAGGTGAATAAGGAAGTTGAAGGAAACCTGAATATGTCACCCCAAAATATGCCTCTTTGACACGAAAGTTATTTTGAACTGAAGTCAATTAAGAAGGTGCAAACCCAAAAGAAAGCTCCCCCTTTTCAGCCTAAAGGCAGGATATAATATCTCCTTTTACCGGAGACAAATTCTTAATCAGTCTAGAAAAGACAGCAGAGGAATCTGCAAACCTTACCCCATTAGCTTCCTCCCATCTTATTTACCTTCCCAGACTGCTGCGCTTGGAGGCCTAGAACTGCTTCCTTTCGCCTTACCCTTTCTACATAAATGTATTGTTCTTTGTGGAAAACATCATACGAGCCTTAACTTGCACCACTGCTGTGAGTCACTTTTTTGGTTGGGTTTCTTCTGTGTGGTGTGTGCTGCATATGTTAATAAGCTGATTTTCTCTTGTTAATCTGTCTTTCTGTTAGCATTCCAGCTGACAACCTAAGATAGGTAAAGTTATGCCTCCTCTGCATAGTGTAAGAAGTTACTTTCTGTAACCTACAATAGGATATGTATTTGCTTGTGACTTCCAGATCTAGACATAATTCCTACAGCCATAATTCTTATATTTTCGACCTAATCATTTTCATTTGCATGCACCTAAACTAAATAAATATAAAACCAAGGCCGCTATGCTCTAACCCACTCTGGCCTTGTATTAAGTTGACCTTAACAATCATAAAGACTAGGTACTTCACCATTTTCAGATGACTTTTAATATTCTCTTTTAGGGCATCACCAAATCATTCTAACTCCTTGTTCATGTATTTTGTTATGTGGAACACTTTATTTTAATCATCCCACCACGATTTAGTTAAATTATTTTCAATAGCTATAAATGGTGCCATAGACTCTTTACAAGGTTTCCTGACTAATAGTCTATTCGATGTATATTAAATAAGAAGTAATAGTCAGCTAAGGCAAGTGTCCTTTTGATCCCATTACTCAGCTTCTTATAGCTCTATCGGGTTGCCAAATGGCCACTTATATCAAATGAAAATTACTGACCATGTCTTTTAAAATATTACACCAATTAACATGCAGAGACCCTGCAATACACAGATATACTTTACTGGGATGAGCTCATTCCATTTCATCTCACCCTATGTTCTATTGCAGTTCCAAATATCATTTTATGGCTCAATGTATGAACTATTAGCCTTAGTAAAATATACAGGCAAAATTTTTTTTCTTTTCTTTGAGGTGGAGAAATATGGGCATTAACGTCAGAACCATGTTAAGATTCTGGTTTCATGGCTTAATTTACAGCCTAGCAACACACAAGGGCTTTTAAACTTTTGTTTCTTAGTTAACATGCATGTTTAAAAATATAGGTAGTATTGCCTATATCAAGTATAGAAAGCTAAGAAAATGTGATCTACTTTTTCCAGAAACGAAACGAGAGAAAGGTTTAGGGGAAAAGCCGTTCATAGAGCGTGCATGGTGTAAACAACAAAATAAAAGGAAACGAATGCACCAAAGTTAACAAAAGACCAATTATGTCAATTCTGAAAGTAAATGTAAATGAGTTTAAAACCTCTGTTGCTGGGGCGCCTGGGTGGCACAGCGGTTAAGCGTCTGCCTTCGGCTCAGGGCGTGATCCCGGCGTTGTGGGATCGAGCCCCACATCAGGCTCCTCCGCTATGAGCCTGCTTCTTCCTCTCCCACTCCCCCTGCTTGTGTTCCTTCTCTCGCTGGCTGTCTTTATCTCTGTCAAATAAATAAATAAAATCTTTAAACGAAAAAAAAAATAAAACCTCTGTTGCTAAAAACGGAATTTCCACGTTGGGTTACAAGCAAGCAACAAAAACAAAACAAAATCACAAAGAAAAGATAGGGGAAAAAAATCACTCCCTTAACCATGTATTTTTTGAATACTGAACTATAAAAATAAAACAAAGTAAACCAAATGTCTTGACAGCAAAATGATTCTCAGGCCGACAGCAACAACATCAAAATAAGCGTGGATCAATATGTTTACAACAAAATGCAGATATTAAGAAAAATGTTAAGTCATTCAAAAAGATCAGCTAACGATCATGAACTTTATTGCAAAGGAAAAAGTGACAAATATACTTTTTAAATGTCCTATGAATACACCCCAAAAATGCACTGGAATAGTGGTTTCAAAGATCCCTTAACCCTTGAGCAGTAAATGCAGTACGATTGAGGGTGTAAAACAATTAAATAAGTAAAACTGTAAATCATACAAGTGTCACTTTTAAGTGTCCATGAGAGAGTTCCAATTTAGTAACCATTAGGAGTTAAAACATACCCATACACACACCTAAAACCCTTTTTAAAAAGTCACAGGAGAAATTTGACAGGCTCCATTTTCTAATCATGTTTCCAAATTACAGAAATTAAAAAAAAAAATCCTCAAATAAGTCCTCACTCCACTCAGTTGCTTTATGATTACGTAAAGCCAAATCACAGGTTTACAAATTTTTCAGAAATTTGTGTATATTCCAATACAGAGATTTTGGCCAAGAAAATTAAAACCCAAATAAGATTATACTGAATTAAATGAAATCAAGTCTATCAGCTAGTGGGCTATTACCAAGTAAGCCTCAAGAGTAAATAAAAATAAAGGAAGAAGTGATAATGAAAAGAAATATAGAACTGATGATTAACCCAATGACTTATTTATTCAGGAAAAAAAATACAAAAAAGATTACAGTTAAACTAATTCTAATAAGGAGGGAAAAAAAACAGGGAGAGAGGGATAGATAAAGAACAGTTTCATAAAGTTGAAAATGTAAAAACAGACAATAGACCAAATAAATTAATTTTTAGATGCTCAATATCATGTAAAAAATTATTCCATAAAATTCTGCTGTGTAGTACAAGAATATATCATCATTTCAGATTTAATTTAGAAGAATCCCTGACTACAGTTTACTACTTTTGAGGAAGAATAATGTCAGTTAAGGTTGCCAACCCAACTATGCCTTCTCCCTCTGATAATAAGACCTATTTATAAGCCACAATAGAACAATATAAAAATCATATATTAAAATACAATTATAGTTTATTAGAGGGTAGTACACATCTCTAGGAGTGATTAGGTATACACAAAACATCGATACATAATAAATCGATATATAACATTTGGAATCACCAGATAAAATATTATCTAATATTTTTATCTGTAAAAAGTTACTAAATATTGATAAAATATAATATAACATACTTCATAATATAGGAAAATTAAATGAAAGCGGCCATGGAGTTGCATATGAAGAAAGAAAATCTGTTATAACAAAAGTCAATACACCTCAAATTTAATATATATATTTTTCAGTTTTATTTTTAATTTATTTGAGTATAGTTGACATGCTATGTTACATTAGTTTCAGGTGTACAACATAGTGATTCAACACATCTATACATGATGTTAAAATTAATATATATATTTTTAATTGGACTAACTTCTGTAGTTAATGTACTTTTATAATGCTAGCAGTAGTATTCCTTCCACAAGACAACTGGACATTTTTAGCAAGATCCTTGAATTTGCTCACATACTTTGAGCCAGGATCTCCAGTTCTGGAGAATTCACTAAAGATCAGAGATTGACATGAGTGTGTATCTACCAATCTTTCTGTGTGTCCTCATTTATGGGAAGGCATGTCCTCATTAAGGAATGCTATACAGCCACTGCTGATTTTACTACAGACTAGTTAATGACGGGGAAAACTGTCCGTGGCACTCTTGTATGCATTCAATGAATCCCAATTTAGCATCAAACATGTGTCAGATACTTTTCTAGGTTTTAGAGATATAGAGAAAAAAATTCAAACACATGAAATTCTAGCTCTCTTGGAGTACATGTTTTAGTAATGTATTATTAAGAAAAAAATTACTGTGGACACAGGAAATTATTTGTTCCATATTCTTAATTATCAGGACAGAAGATTACAAAATTCTTTTTTTTTCCTTTAAATAATATATAAAACTGACATTGCTTCCTGAGACTGAGGGTCTTAAAACTTGAATTAGCAGTCATTGCAGAGAAATGTTTTGGGAGGAAGGGACTGTTGATGCCAGATAATTGAGGAGGAAAGACTCAATTATTATCAAAGACAAAAGCTTGAAATATTTGCAAAATGTTTTGTCTTTGAGACATTAAAAATATAAATATGAATACAAGTAGGTTTGAAGACATCTTTAGACAATTTTATACCTATTCTTGTCCTGTTTATTGTTAACATTTCTTAGGGGGTTTGTCTGAAAGTCATCCCCTTTGTATGATGTGAATATAAAATCAGTAACCTCATTTCTTGTCATGGGAAAAAAAATCCAATCTGCAATTTTCCTTAGTTCCTTTCTTCCTGTGTAATCTCTATTCATGCACCCTGTCCTTTCCTGAAAAGTTTCTACAACAGGTGTATGATATTTTTAACAAATTTATCTTTCCTGTTTAATTCCCAAACTACAAGTACTCAGGATTCATTATATGTCTAGTTTCTGGCTCCATCCCTAAGAACTGCTCTGTAGCATATTTTAAAAATACTGATTTCAAGCTCATCATCTCAACTATGAGCATGTCATCTCAGTATGTGAATTAAATAAAGGTAAAAGTGTTTAATTACCTGTTTCATAGATGTGAATAAAAAACACATTTGTTTCGACTTTCCCTTCCCATTTGGAGACACATTTGGTAAGACTGGAAAAAAATAAATTTAATGAGGTAAGGAATAAAAACATAGCAAAAATTATTTTAGATGACCTCCATTTTACCAACCTACCATATAAAACAATGCCTTCCAGTCCTTCTGTTGAACATACTTACTAAAGTCTATGGCTTGCTGAATGCCTTTGGCTAATGTAACTTCTGTCTTCCACACTTCTGTTCTCTTTGTTTCGCTAGCATGCATGTGTACCAAGTGTCAGATGTGTTTATCCCCAAATCTGCTTGTACCAGTTGTTTTTGTTTTTTCACTTACATAATTTATTTAAATATCACTTAAACTTATGAAAATAGGAGTGTGAAAATAAAGAGTTGTTTCTATAAAAGCTAAGTTGTATGCCTTGAAAACAGCTCTATAAAGGTGAGTTGCTTGCAATATGCTTTCAAAGTAAGTGTGGGCTTGACATCACTACAAAAAAACTGGGGAAGAAATCACAGGCATCTAAAAGAATTCTGCACACAAATTGCTTACAAGTGTTTGTAATTGCTTGATGTACTTTAAAGAGATGGAAACAAAATTGCATAGGATGAATTATGAGTATAGTTTATGTAAAAAAAAAAAAAAAGAAAGAAAAGAAAATAAAGGAAAAGAAGGTGCGCAGGACTGTCCATACGCTGGTTTATAAGAGAAGCCCTTGGCTTTAGATGATAAAATTTTTAAATAAATTCACATTTATATTTTCAATGTTGAAATGTGTAAAATATATACCACCTTTAATTATTTTAAGATTTTCCACCAAGTTAAATTATTTAGATAAAAGGGCATTTTCCATATTTTGAATGATGCTAATCACCATGGTTGACTTGTCCACCTCTTGTTTAATGGAAAATGCCTCAGCATAGCCACTAGTGCCCCTCAGTGATTAATACTCTGTGATTCTCCCTCCCTTTCTATCCCATGGACGTAGTTAATTGGAAAAAAATGGTGGGTAAGCTAATCAAAGAAAGCCAGTAGGTAGAGGCCAACAACCAGTGACCTGTTCTAAATATGTGGAATGGAAAAGTCAGATTCCTTTTGTGGGTATTCAGATTTCAAAGTATGTAAAGACCACAGCTGTTAACAGTGGGTATGGATATTAATCAAAGTTTCCTTGAGGCATATTCAGGGTCAAGATACTTTGAAATTGCGTGTAAACTAAACTCATGAGGAGAGAAAAATAAGCATTCAAGTGGAATGAAATCTGTGATCTTGAGAAAAAAGTAAAAACGTCACGGAATAGGTTATATTTTAGTACCTTTAGCAATACTTTCCCCCCTGCTTTCTAAATAAGGAGCTCTGTACTTATATTTTGCACATTTTACCTAGCCCCAGGAGTGATGATAATGGCAACTAATGACAGCTTCTTTTTATGGAAGACTTAGCATGTATTAGGTCCTTCGGCAAGTGCTTTCTTATGAATTGGTTCATTTACTCCTTGAGCTAGCCCAATTAATGTTACCATTTCAGAGATAAAGAAATTGAAAATTGGAATAAAATTTGCTAAAAATAAACTTACTTTGAAGGGATAGAAACTGGAAATAAATCTAGTTCTATCTAAATCAAATGTCCACCCTTTAAATAATGATGTAGAAAGATGACCTCCTTTAACTCTGCCCCTTCTCACTATTTGTATACCTTCCCTTTACACGGATATATCATCTTTGTTTTTTGTAAGCGAAACTGTCTAACAATGATCAGAAGTCTGCAATAAAGTAAAGAGATTCAAAAATCAAGAGAAAGTATCTTTTGGCATTCTTTTCATTAACATTAGCAAAGTTATTAGCACAGAAAATTAAGAATTTCATATACATACACTATTTGTAAACACATATATTTTACATATTATGTAATTTTATGCAAAGGAGTATTCATCAGTGAAGGGTTTTTGTGTTTTTTTTCTATACTTCATTTATTATGAATGTAAATTTGTTGAATTTAACATTGGGTCTCTCTCTTTTTTTTTTTTTAGATTTTATTTATTTATTTGACAGAGATAGAGACAGCCAGTGAGAGAGGGAACACAAGCAGGGGGAGTGGGAGAGGAAGAAGCAGGCTCATAGCGGAGGAGCCCCAATGTGGGGCTCGATCACATAACGCTGGGATCACGCCCTGAGACGAAGGCAGATGCTTAACCGCTGTGCCACCCAGGCACCCCTGGGTCTCTAACTTTTTAAAAAATATTGAAGTGTTTAATTTGCAATCAGGTGGCACTAAGGTAATGTATTCAGACTATGCACGCACACATATTTATGCAATTTTAATAATCAATGACTTTGATTAAATTCTATGCTCCCTGCTCCTTAGCAATCCAAAATTCATCATGGGTGTGGTCATGTAAATATAAATATTATCAATGGTTATTTCTTTTTTTTTTTAAGATTTTATTTATTTATTTGACAGAGAGAGAGCGAGAGAGTGAACACAAGCAGGGGAGTGGGAGAGGAAGAAGCAGGCTCATAGCAGAGGAGCCTGACGTGGGGCTCGATCCCATAACGCCGGGATCACGCCCTGAGCCGAAGGCAGACGCTTAACCGCTGCGCCACCCAGGCGCCCCTATTTCTTTTTTTTGAATCACGACAACATATACTATGGTTTTACCTGCAGTGAGGCAAATCCTCACATTTGTGTGATATATGAACTATTAATATTCATAGTATTAGGTTGAATCACTGTTTATATAAGTTAAAAGGAGCTAAATATTAGGAGTCTCATATGATTAAACAGTATCTATGTGCATATTAAATATACATATATTGCTCAATTCCTTAACTTCCACTAAACATTTTAAACAGAAAGGCGTGCTGTCCTATGAAATGTTCGATATCTCAATATCTAGTCATCCCCTTTTTTGGACAGCAGCTTTTACATAAAAGTTGTATCTGTTTTTTTGTGTGTGTGTCCTATTTGTTGTTATTTCTTCGTCTTGAAATCTGGCATAAGAAAAGCAATATACATTTTGCAGCCAATATTGCAACCCTGTTTTATGTCAGTTCCATTCCTGTTATCATTTCCTTAACAACCTTTATTAAAACAGGATATTCAAAGGTAAATATGAAGGAAGTAACCACTACTTCAATTCTGAATTTTTATTTGAACTTTGCAAAGACTAAGACACATGCATGCACAAATGTGCACGCACACACATATTTCTTATATATAATTCTTTGGTTTTATGCCATTTACATAAAATCAAGTATTTTAAGATTGTCTGTATAAGAACTAAGCTATGAATAAAAGCAAGAACTAATGTTCCACTGAACCGTAATTTTATTGCAGAGTGATTGCTAAGATATGCAAATGATTTTCAACTATTATCAGATGCTTAACTCAGAAATTCCTATTCCTCACTATGGATTTTTTTCAAGTTTTTGATTGCTATTTTCAGATGTCTACTTAGCTATGATAAGTAAAATGTTATTCTTATGATTCCATTTACTATTATGAGTGTGTTTCATCTTTATCTCATATATTGAATCTAGTTAAGTTTCTCTATTTGGACAATAACAAGTGAAAAATAGATGGCTCCAAATACCAAGAAATAAAGAAGGAATTCAAGCAGAAAACAACATATAAATATTGATAGCAAAATGGAAGACATAACCAAACTCTTTACAAGAATAGTTTCTGCCTCAACACTAAACACATGTTATAATTATTTTTTAGGGTGTTTTCAGATATTGATGTTCAACCAACGTGCCTTCCTGAATGAACATCTCACTTAGCCTAACACTTGTTATTTATATATTGAAACAGAGTGATGATGTTATGCTTATATACTGAATCCAATTTTGTTTGTATTTATTTTTTTTAAGAAAAGAAATTTATAAAATCCAATTTCAAAAGAAAACCCTGTAAGAGTTTGCCAACAGCGAAAATGTTGCTTCACACAAGATTAATTCCAAGAGCACCAATAGGGAAGACCAAGTCTGATGGAATGGCTTTAAAAGTATATATAAAGATGGAATTATTTTAACAGGTAAAACTAAAAATATATATTCCAATGAATGATATTATAATATACCATTTCATAATGTGCAAACAGGTTTTCACTAATTCTGAACACTGGTATTTAATTTTATTTTTAATTTTATTTTTTTAAAAGATTTTATTTATTTATTTGAGAGAGACAGACAGAGAGCATGAGAGCAAGCACAAGCAGGGGGGAGGGGCAGAGGTGGAGGGAGAAGCAGGCTTCCCATTGAGCAGGGATCCCTAAATGGGGCTTGATCTCAGGACCCTGGGATCATGACCTAAGCCGAAGGCAGACACTTAACCTACTGAGCCACCCAGGCGCCCCAAGACTGGTATTTTAAAAGATATTGAGTTGATCTCTATTTTTGTGTCATCTGAGCCAAACCTCAGGAAACATACACCACTGACTTTTTATGTCCAGAATATGTCAAGAATTTTAATTCTTGATTTTACATAATATAATATCAGTGCACTTGAAAAATTAGTCACAATGATTATTATTATGGAGATAAATGGGTTGGATATTGTTCCATTGTTCTCTAATGTTTTCCTTTGTTTTTTAGATAAAGTTTTATTTTTCACTATTGCTGATGGAAAATGAAGTATTTTCTTAAAGTGGGCTAGTATATTTTAATATCTCTGTGTCTTTTGTGGAGTACAGTATTGGAGCTCTGCCTCAGTTTCCTCTTGTGTAAGGTAGTAATACAGTGATGATGATAAAAGTAGTGTATATCCCTTTTTTAGAGTTGTCTTAGGCATTTAAAAGCAGTAAGTAGGTAATCGAGCACAATACCTATAATAAGCATTCAATAAATAGTGGCTTTGATGATATATTCTTAAATGCTGAATAACATTGGAAAACTACATTAAGGGGACACGTGTTGTAGTACGTTATCACCGAAACAGGTTATAGAATGAATTGAATGGATTCATGACTCCAACACATAGCTGGCTATGTGATTTTGGAAATGTTTTTAAAATGTCCATGCCTCTTTCTTCATGTGAGAAATTGATGATAAAACATTACCTACAGAGTTGTAAAAAGCCAATGAACTTAAGCATGTGAAAGCCCTCTACTGTGAAGTTTTATATGATTCCAACTTTTCATATACTTACTAATGTAACCAACACATATTTAGAACATTTAGTAAGCATGTACTGGGATCAATCTGGTCCTGGGACACAGAAAGGAATAAAACAGATATTCTTCCTAATTTGTAGTGTTCAATATCTATCAAAATGAGCCACTACGATAGTACCAAATTTACTTCTTTTGAGTAACCACGTCCCATTACTTGAGAATACAAATTATATTTAAATTTTTAAAAGTGATATGAGTTCAGAGGTTTGAACTATCAATATTTGACCATTATTGAATGAAAAAGAGTATATTTTGGTAGAAAGTCTATTCAAGTCATTTCCTTGAGATATAAAGAGAGGACACTTTTACTAAATGAGGCACACAGCTTTTATTTATTTACTTTATTGACTTGACTACCTCAATCATTTTTATTACTAAAATAACACCTGCTGGAAAGAAACTGAAGGACCAGATGTGGTCTTTGATCAACAAGATGTAGATGTGAACGCTATTATTATTTTTAAGAAATAGAGTTCTCATAAAGCTTTAATGAGGGGATAACTTACAGATGTATATGGGATTTAAAAGATTTTGAGGTACTTAGAAAGTATCAACTAGAGAAAATATTTTTCCAACCTAGATTCAAAAGTGCAACAGGACTGTGGGGGGAACTATGGATGAGGTGCTTCAGGTAGAAGAGAGCACTACCACCGCAGAGACACTGAACCAGCATTCTAGCATCAAGAATAAAGGAAGACAATTGGGATTCCTCCTGAGTCTCCCACTGTTGTTTCCAATTTTGGAGCCCAATCAGGAGCAAGTGAGAGAATGACACCATCTGATCCAGTCCAAAGGTTCAGGCTCCCAGAGCTCAGGTAAGTATGGAAACAAACGAAAAATAAACTGCACACATGTGATGTCATTTCAATTATACTATGATTTAGGTGTTTTTTGTTGTCTGTTAATTAATAGCCTTAAGTTTAGCTAATATTTAGATATGAACTCATAAGAACCAACCAATTTAGAATGGGTTAGATGATTTAATGATATCTCCTCTGTATTCAAGAGGTTATTTAGGAAAGCCAATTTTCTCCCTGAGTCATGTCTGATCTGTTCAAAATTCATACCGTATATATTTTAGTGTACTTCATAATCAGGACACTTACATAACATTCTAGTGACCTAAACTTTATAATATAGAAAGTGATGTTGACAAGATAGCAAACTGGAGGTTCTCATACTCATCTCCCCC
>NW_024426552.1:22882372-22978296 GCF_017311325.1 Ursus maritimus
GATAACTGCTCTTTCAGACCATACACTCCCCTGGGCTGTTCAGTCTATATATGATTATGTCTACATACATAAACCTGGATCATTCAGCAATAATCCAATGCAAATTTTTTGGGATCTTGGTTTCAACAGAGGCTTCGAAGGACAAAAATGGTAAAACCTTTCAAAATATCTCTACATATAAAGAAATGAGAGACCACACATCTATGACACATTTAAAATTTGTCAAAATCGAATCAAAAGCAATAATTAATCATTCACTATGAGGTGTTCTGTTTCTGCTAAGTCCCTATAGGCAAAGAATAATATTATATCGGGTTAAATGTCCCCATATACTAAAGAGATGTTACGCCACATATGCAGGACATATTAGGAGATTTTAAAACTAGAGCAGCCAGTAACAATTCACCACCAACTCCAAAGAGTTGGAGTAAATATTTGAAGAAAGTTGCTTATGTGCTGTGTATTTCCACTATGTAGGATCTCCTGAGGGCAGGTAAAACCACTCTTCAAAGATGTGACACTTGGGGTTTGGGCTTAAAGTGGTAGACCAGAGAGAGTAAGTACTGCCCTAAAGCAGACTTCAATTATACCTGGGTTAGGGAAAGATACTATCTATGAAATGTACCTACAAAAGAGAGCCCACCAGGGGGTATATTCCTAAACACCTCTTTCCAGGAAAAATGGCTGCTGGAGTAAAAAGCCTTTATCCAAGAGAATAGCTGAGAATGGACAGTCAGAATGTCAGGGGCATAAGAGGATTCATAACTATGAGCAATGACCCCAGGAGGTTAATAGTGAACATACACACACACAGAGTACACTTTTGAAAAAACATTAAATGAAACCTACACCTTGAGCAGGGGAAATGGTGTCTGTACTAGGCTCCCCCCTTTAAATAGGGGAAAGGGAGTACAGAAAGCATGTCACTTCCTTTTTCCAAATACAATTAAATTTTAAGCTTTAAATGTCAATGTTTAATGATCCCCCAAAATGTCTGACAAAAGAGCAACCTCCTTTCAAGTTAGAAAAATTTGGAGGGTTCTCTAAACAAAGTTGTTCAAAACTTAAAGATTTTTGGAGATGTGCCAGTTTTACGTCAATTTCACATTTGATACAGCATCTTTCCTAATATGGAATCTTTAGGGTGGTTTTTTTTTTTTCTTGATCATACATTATATTTTTTAAAACTAAACGTAATTGCTTGGGTTAGATTTCTAGACATGGAATGAATAGAATGTCCTAAAGTAACTCCTGTTTGCAAGTTGTTTTCCAGAAATACCAATTTCCATTTCTAGCAACCCATCAAAGCTGATGATGAATTACCACATTTTAGAAATTTACCAGTTTGAAAGGTATAAGGATATCCTTCCATCACTTTTCTCTTTCATTTTTTCTATGATTAGTAAACCTGAATATATCATAACATTTTCAAACATTTGTATATATTGTTCTGTATTTTTACTAATAACTTATTAGTAAAATAAGTTGTGTTTGATTTTGGTTTTATATTTTTTAAAATTTTATCACTCATTTGTAAACCTTCTGTACCTAAAATATGTGAGCTCAGTATTTATTGCACCTGTTTTTACAACTCGTTTTGTCTTTTAACTTTTTCATCTATAATTATGCAAAATGTTTAATTCTACACAAATATATGGTTTCCTTTAATATTAGAAACATATTACATATTCAGGGATCAAAGTAATATTTTGTCATCCTAAAAAAATAAATATTGGAATGAAACCAACATTCAATAAAAAGGGAAATACCTCCTCAGAAAAACGTAAGAAGCAGTGAGTTTACAAAATACATTTACATCTCCTAGTTCCAAATAGAGAAAGAATGCACATTTAAAATGTATAAACAATTTTGAGTAATAAGAATTTGAAAGTTCTCAGGTCGTGAGGTAAGACACTTAGGCAGCGCTGTTTTGTGATCTAAGCAAGAAGGCCTTGAATCTTGGACCAGGGCTGTGGAGATCCCCGGACAAAAATTAACCTGCACTTAAATTCGAGATCCTCTATGTCATTAGCTAGATTCTGAATAGAAAATTCTCTTATACCTCTGGGTCTTAGTTCCCTCAGTTGAAAAATAAAGGGGTTTAACTTGTGCTAATACCCTTTGGTTGGCTTTGTCCTTATTAGTGAACTAAGATTCTTTAAAAAACACAGAGAAAATAAAATGTTAAAATAATGTACACATAAGAATTGATTTTTCTATCTGAAAGTTTATATACTTTAATAAAGCATTGAGAAGACTTTTATACTAGATAATTTTCACCTGTTATGCAAAAAAATTGTTTTATAGAATGAATGAATGAAACAGAATGAAATACTGTATATATGTGTGTATCATCAAGGATAGCCATTAAATTTCAGCTTTCCAGTTTGTAAGTACTTTCTGACTATGGCATTTCTTGCAATAGGAACTATCTCTGGTTTATCCAGTTTCTGTGGATCAATCCATGCCATACTTTTTGTCCGCTTCTTACCATTTTCCCCTTTTCATTAATCCCCTTATGGAATGTTTCTCATGATCTGCTTATTAAGATTGTTTATTAAGAATGTTTCCCATTATCTGCTAATAAACCTTCATCTTTATTTTCCATGAACGTGGAGGGTGAGTTTCACTTTTGCATAAGATAACTCAGCTATCATTGCAAAATGGTAATATATTATTGTATTATATTCTATTGTATTGTACTTTTTTGTTGAATTGGAGAAATTTCTTTGTGCTTTTGCACTGGGCCCTTGGAAGCGTTTGTGTAACAGAAAAAGAGTTAATGTTAATAATCAACAATATATACCAAATAAAGGGTCTTTTTTTTTTTTTGAGAGAGAGAGAATGAGTGCAAGTGGGGGAAGGGAGTGCAGAGGAGCAGCAGCAAGAGAGGGAGAGAGAGAATTCTAAGCAGGCTCCAAGCCCAGGGTGGAGCCTGATGTGGGGCTCGATCTTATGACCCTGATATCATGACCTGAGCCAAAACTGAGAGCTGATTGACTGAGCCACCCAGGCGCCCCTCAAATAAGATGTCTTTAAATAAAAACACATGTAAATATACTACTGATAAAGCCTATAAATTAGTCTGTAAATTAAAATAATATCATTGTCTCTATTAGATTTTATTCTTACCCTGCCCTTGTTCTTCCTATACATTATTTAGGGTCTGGCTCTAGCTCCAGAACCTCTTGAAGTTGTCACTCAATGTACCCTATATGATTCTAAATCTATTTTTTAAATTGTGAATTCCATGTGTGTGGCATGTTTTTAATATATTCAACTCCTCTCTAATTGCCTGAATCAGTATATAATGCCATTTTTTCTTCAACTATCTTATGTACATTAGTTATGCCTATGGAATTATTTTGTAAAAATTGTGGGTGGGAATATATCTTAAACTTTCCTGTATTCCACAATAATGGTAATAAATTTATAGGTGCTGAATAATACCAGTTACTATTTAAATTACTAGAGAAAATTAATATATGCTCTTTAGTTATTCAAATTATATCTAACCCTTTCAAATTGCCACGCCATATGCCATATACATACATACATATATATACACATACATATAAAATATTTGAATATCTGTATCTGTTTATATACAGATTAACAGAGCTATAAAAACTCAAGATGTAATAATAGTTCATTTTCCTAATTGATAATTAGGCATGAAGTTCCTATCATGCTATTTGTTGGTTTAAATGCATATTACGTCTATATCTATATCTATATATGCACATATGTATAATCTATTTTTACCTTTTTTGTAATTATAAGTATATATGTCATGATTTTGGTAAAAATACTTTCCAAGTCTCCATTAATACTGTAGTCTATAAACCATGTAATGTTTAACTTCTCACATCAAAGTCAACTGGGTATGGTGATGTAAAATATGTATTGTTCAGATCTATTTAGTGACTAAAATAATTAACATATAAACCTGTTTCTTCACCCTTTTTCCTATATTGTTTTTGTTCTCTTTTTGTCACGTCACAGCATGGTGCTTCATATCTTTGTATTCAAGTGGCAGATTCCTGCTAAGAAAGAGTGTCACTACCTACGCACAGGCTTGATAGAAAGTTATGATTTTGTAGTGTATAAAAGCATGAAAGCATTTTTCATCAGTTTAGATTTTACTTCTCTCATCTGATTTCATTTCAGAACAAATAGGTAATAAAGTGGGAAAAGCAGTGACTCAAATAAACCTAACTCACAATTATTCTGTACATTTTTTTTCTTAGTGGAATCCATGCCTTAATTATATTTATCCCATGCATCCAACTATATAATTTTGTCTTTCATAGTTACTCTGTATCTCTAATCAAGAATTTCAACTAGAGTACTTTTTTATAATAAAATCACTTGTTCCTTGGCATGCTTGTGCAGGATCCTAAGATATCTTTTTTCCCCTTCATCATTGTCTAGCAAGTTGCACTATCTGCTCCTCACAAATGCTTGGCATATGTAAGAAACATATGGCAGAGTTTTATAATTATGTCAAGAATGGGCAATGCAAATTTTCTTAGAAGGACAGTTCTGTCTTGGGCTAGCTAAGATATTACACACCGATTCTTATGTAATTTTTTCTGATCAGGAAATAGTAACCCTATTTTTACGTGCCAGCCACATTTGTTATATTAAATTAGTTATTCATTTTTATCTCTTTCCTAAAGAAATAAACACATGATAGATATCTATAAGTATTTTCCTTTAATAACTTATGACTTTATAGCTTTAAAGAGTTTTATTTTAAATTTCATACCAGTTGAGCTGAAAATCAGATATTTTCTATCTTGACTAAAACAGTTATTTTCACAGCATAACTAAGACTACATTAATATTTCCCATCAAAAGAACTATGTCCCAGTCCATGAATAAATGTCTACATTGGTAATGTAATGTTGCTCTTTAATAAATAGATTTATGTAAAGAAATTTCATTTCTCTCCTAAATAAGTTAGTCTTTATTTCACATGACAGAAATAGAAATTATGGATATAAGAGGGTAAGAATGAAATCATGGTCATGAGGCACATTATATATCTTGATTCTTTTAGTGCATTTTTTGATATTATAAAAAATAGAAAAAATCTAAAAAACAATTGAAAGAAATGATTGGGCATATAAAATTACTCTTCAAGTTCAGTTTGTATGCTATTTATTTTTTAAGGTCAGTTTTTATTTTTTTATTTTTATTTTTTATTTTATTTTTTATTTTTATTTATTTTGGTAAAAATACTTTTATTTTTATTTAACCAAGTTTTTTTTCACTCATGTAACTGATTCAGGAATTATAAGGCAGAAGATGGAATTGTATATGTATATGTATGTGTATGTGTATATGTATCTGTGTATGTATACATACATACGTATGTATACATATACAAGCATGAAACATTTTTCAGTGCAAGTGGTGCTTGACTGACTTGCATTGGTTGCAATTAGAAAATAAGCAAGAGCTCCATGATGTTTTCTTTGCTCTGGGTCCAATGAATAAAATAATGGACAATTGCTTCTGGATTGTGATCAACTGTAAGAAGTTAAATTTGGAAAAAAAGAATGTATCAGGAAAGAACTGCTATGGGTTCTTTCTCTGCCATGTGCAACTGTGCCTGCATTTTCATTCCCCCACATCCAACTGGAGAATGCTTATCTCATGCTACCCAAGTATAATCAGTCATTATTCTGAATTCTTTTTCCTTCTGACTCTCAAAAGAACTTCCTCCCTTGTAGATTTGTTTACCTCCTGATGTTTCAGATTTGTCCTTCATACTGGTGTCTTTCCCTCAGTGTTTATACATCTCTAATATTGAAACCAATAATTAAGCTACAAGTGATCAAACTTTCATTTAATTCTTCTCTCAACCTCCATCTTTTCTTGTATGCTGATCCACACGAACAAAGCTATAGTTATCAGACTCAGCAAAGCTATACTTCTCAACATTTTTAAAAAGGAAGTTCTCTTCTTATATTTTATATATTGATTAATTATAGCATCATTTGTCTAGCCAGAGAACTAAGGATTTTCCTACTTATCCTTACAAATCATTTCAATGATGATTTCAATCCATTACAATTCATTTCAATCCATGGTTATTTGTTTATAATGTAATCTAAACTCAAATATCTGGTATGCTTTCTTGTTTTTACTACCCCTAAAGTTCACTGTCTCTGAATTATTTACTTTTCCTGTGTGAAATTTGAAAGTACAGAGAAAGATCGAAATATAACCTCTGAGAACAGAAAAGATAATTGACTAAAGCTGAAAGTCAGAAACATGTAGCAGCATAACTTTCCCCCACAGAATATCTTAGTACCTCCATCACCAGAAAAATTTTGCCAACTGAGGTACGATATCATGTGGCAATATGTATTCTTAAGAATCAGTACACTATACAAAATCACACAATAAAAAAACATAGGGCTTGTGGATAAAATGAAGAGTACTCCAGAACTGTGCCAGTGATGCAGGAAGAAGGAGGAGGAGGAAGAGAAAACAGTAGTACAGGTTTATATATAACATATGTTAGAAAAAATACATAAATGCTACAATAAATATGTCACTTTACCTTGAAAAATATCTGAAGTCTGCTTGTAGAGGTGGACATTGAAATGGCTATACTTTATGAATTGTGAAATGGTAGATGGAACATTATACAAAACTGAATGGAAACTTATAAGCCAGGGCTGGAAAGGTGTATCTCATAACATAAGTGTTGAATCCAGGTAGTCAGCAGATGTTTGTGGTGGGTGCATAGGTATATTTTATATATATATATATTTTTTTTAATGTTTTTTTATTATATTATGCTAGTCACCATACAGTACATCCCTGGTTTCTGATGTAAAGTTCGATAATTCATTAGTTGCGTATAACACCCAGTGCACCATGCAATATGTGACCTCCTTACTACCTATCACCAGTCTATCCATATATTTCTACATGGCTTGATCTGGCTGTGTGGAGGTTTTTCCATTCACTTAGTGTTGGTGGTGGTTTTTTGTTTGTTTGTTTGTGTTTCCCCCAAGACAGAATTATGTATAGCTATTTTGGACAGAGAGGAGAATGAGTCAAAATTGATAACATCTTTAAGAGTCTCAGAAGTTAAAAGAAATGAGGAAAGATAAATATTGGTGAAGCAAGATATGAGTCTCAGAAGATGGTAGATTTTTTTTTCAATAGAAAGAAAATTAAAAATGACGATAGTGCCATCTCCCCATCTCCTGTGCTGTGCACGCGTTATTTTACAATTTGCATTTGAGCAAGCCGTAATGGGAGCCATGACCTTAGGACAAAGCCACATTTACTTAGGCAAGAAGATGCAAACATCTGATTAAAAGTGAAGGGATCAGGGTTACAGTTTCTGGTTTTGCATGTATGGAGCTTGAAGGTTTCTACTCAGCCCTAATACAAAGTAAATAGACTGAATAGACCGAAAAACCAGCAACTCTCCTTGGATCTATAAGAGAGAAGAGAATGCAGGGCAAATCACTAACCTCAAGACTGGAGAGACAGAAGGCAACTAGAGGGACATGTGGCTTACCAGAGCAGGGACTCATGAGCAGAAATTGATGTGGGAAGCAGTGCTGGGATAGGAAAACCCCAACTGTAATTGGTGATTGCTAGAGGTTCAGTATGGAGAACTCTGAGAGTTAATCTCTAGGGGGATCCAGTCATAGGGGGACCCCCATGATATTGTATGATTTATCTCCAGGAACTTGACATAATTCTCACAGCTCATATCAGAGAAAAATACCCTCAAGCTTCTAGTAAAGGACAAGGAAAAGGAACCATATTGAGTATGCCAAAACATTCAGTTCTTAACAAGACCTGCCCCTCTTGAGAAAATAGTTAGCTACAGTTTAACATTCTGGAATATTATAAGAGCTTAAGTGATTCTAGGAAGGGAAATACCCAACTCCAGCCCACGCTAGCAATCCACTTCCCACATAAGTAGAGAGAAAAATACTAGGAAAATTTGTCAAGGTAATAGTCCAGAGACATAGGCTCACTAAAAGACACAGACCTAATCATAGGACTGTAGAATGCTTCCTCTACCTGCAAATATTAACACCACATTACTAAAATCTTATTTATAGCAGTTCCTTTTGCCCGGTACATCATGTTATGCTATCAAGAAAAAAATTATAAGGCATACTAAACGGCAAAGAAAAAAAACCACAGTTTAAAACAGCTATAATTAATATGCTATGGGCTCTAAAGGAGAAAGCAGACTGCATGCAAGAACAGATGGGACAATGTAAGCAGACAGATAAAAATCGTAAGAGGGAACCAGTAAGAATTACTAGAGGTAAATAAAGAATTCCTTTGTCGGATTTATTAGTAGACTGGACTCAGCTGAGGAACAAATCTCTGAACCAAAGGATATATCAATAAAATACTTGAAAACTGAAAAACATTTAGAACAAAAACAAACAAACAAAAATATCCAAGGACTGTGGGACAATGACAAAAGGCATAACATACACATAATGGGATTACAAGAAGAGAAAGAAAGAGAAAGGAAGAGAAGAAACGTTTGGAACAGTCATGACTGAGAATTTCTCCAAATTAATGTCATACAGCAAACCACGAATCGAGGAACCGCAGGAAACACCAAGCAAGATAAATGACGAAACAAGTGAACTAACCCACCACCAAAAAAACCCCCAAGCCCCCCCGGAAAAGCCTTACACCTAGACATATTATTTTCAAAATACAAAAAAAATCAAAGATAAGAATAAAAATGAAAAAAGTCAGAGTAGGGTAAACACCTTAACTACAGAGGAACAAAGATAAGAATTACATACAGATTCTTAGACACCATGCAAAGAAGAGAGTGGAATGGAATAAAGGTTTGAGAGTGAAAACCCTACCATCCTAGAATTCTGTATCCTGTGAAATTATTCTTCAGTAGTAAAAAAGAAATACAGACTTTCTCAGAAAAAAAATTGAATTTGTTGCCAGTAGTCCTACCTGATAAAAAAATGCTAGAAATTCTTTAGAGAGAAGGACAATGATATAGTCAGAAACTTGCATCTATATGAAGAAAGAAAGAGCATCAAGGAAGGAATAAATGAGGGTAAAATAAAAGTTTTTTTCTTTTCCTTAATTGATCTGACAGATAACAATTTGTTCAAAATAATAAATACAACAACATATTTGATTATGTATCATAAACAATATGTATATTTAACTATGCTTATATATAAATGAAAGGAATGACAGCAATTATTTAAAAAGATGTAAGGAAGGAATTAGGATTATTCTATTATTATAAAATATTCATAATACTCATGAAGAGATAAAGTGTTATTGGAAAGGGTATTTGAAATAGTTGTAAGTATATATTGCAGTCTAAGGAAACCACTAAAAAGGTTAAAAAGAAGTATAATAGATACGCTAAAAAAAAGAAAATGGCATCATGTAAAATGTTCAATTAAAACCAAAAATGTAGAACAAGGGTAAAAGACTAAATAGGAACAAAAAACGAGGCAACAAATAGAAAACAGTAAAAAAACATAGTAGATATTAATGTCACTACATCAATAATCATTTTGAAGTCTACAGTGTAAATGTACCAGTTAAAAGACAGAGATTGTCGGAATGGATCAAAACACAAGACCCAACCGTGGTTGTCTACAAGAAGCCCACTTTAAACATAAAAACACATACAGATTTAAGTGAGTAGATGGAGAAAAATATGTCACGCTAACACTAATCTCAAGAAAGCCAGAGTAGTTATATTAATTTCAGGCAGAGCAGATGTCACTGTAAAGAAAGTTATCAGAGATGACGAAGGGCATTACATAATGATAAAGAGGTTAGTTCTCTAAGAAGACAGAGTGACTCTTAATGCATATGTGCCTAATAACAGAGAGTGAAAGTACATGAAACAAAAGGTAGAACTCCAAGGAAAAATAGGTGCATCCACCATCATATTTGGAGACTTCAACACGCCTCTCTCAAGAAATGACAGATCCAGCATGCAGAAAATCAGTGAGGACATAGTTAAACTCAACGACACCACTGATTAATAGGATATAATTGAAATCTAAAGACTATTTCATCTAATAATAGCAGAGTACTCAACTTTCTCAAGCTTATAAGGAATATTTCACCAAGAGAAACCACTTTCTGAGCCATAAAACTCGTTTAACAAATTTGAAAGAATACAAATCATACAATATCTGCTCTCAGACCACAGTGTAATTAAACTAGAAATCAATAACAATGATAACTGGAAAAATCACAAAATAAATACAGGTTAAAAACATTTTTAACATAGAAGTCAAAGAAGAAATCACAAGACAAATTTAAAATATTTTCAACTAAATGAAAACGAAAGTACAACTTACAAAAATGTGTTAAATGCAGTAAAAACAGTACTTACAGGGAAATTTATTGCACTGAATGCAAATAGTAAAAAAAAAGATAGATCTAAAATCAATAATCTTTGTTTCTTCCTTAGGAAACTAGTAAAAGAAAAGTAAATTAAATTCAAAGCAAGCAGAACTGAAGAAATAGTAAGAATTAAAGCACAAATCAATGAATTTGAAACAGGAAATCAATACAGGAAAAAATTAATGAAACCAAAAGCTGGTTCTTCGAAAAGATCAATAAAATAGATAATCCTCTGTCAGAACAACTAAGAATAAAAGAAAGAAGACGTAAATTACTAATTTCAGAAGTGAAAAAAGGGACATGACTAAAAATTCTATGGACATTAAAAGAATACTATGAAAAACTATGTACACAAATTTGATAACCCAGGTGAAATAGATGAATTCCTTGAAACACAATCAGCCAAAACTCACACAAGAAGAAACAGACAATCTAATAGGCCTATATCTGTTAATTTAAATCAGTAACTAATAATCTTCTAAAACAGAATGCACCAGGTCCAGATGGGTTCACTGATGAACTTTAGCAAATATTTAGGAAGAAAATTATACCAATCTCTACAATCTCTTTTAGAACACAGAAATAGAGAGAATATTTCCTAACTCATTGTATGAGGTCAGCATTACTTTAATACAAAACCCTGAAAAAGACATTACGAGAAAGGAAAATTGCAGATCACTATGTCTTATGAACATAGATGCAAAAGTTATCAAAATATTAACGTTTGAATAAAAAATGTGTAAGAAGAATTACACAACCTGAAATAGTGGGGTTTATCCTAAGCATGCAAAGCTGGTTCAATATTCATAAACCAAATATTGTAATCTATTATACCAATAGACTAAACAAAAAAAGAAAAATCATATGATATTATCAATAGATGCAAAAAAGCATTTGACCAAATTGAACACCCATTCTTGGTAAAAGCTTTTCATAAACTAGGAATAGAGGAGAACTTTCTCAACTTGATAAAAAAATCCACAAAAAAACAATAACTAACGTCATCATTAATGGTGGAAAACTAAAAATTTCCCACCAAGGTCAGGAACAAGGCAAAGAGGACCCTCTCACCACTGCTTTCCAACATCACACTGGATGTTCTTGTGAATGCAATAAGGCAAGAAAAAGACATTAAGGGGTATACAGATTAGGAAGGAAGACATTAAGCTTTGTTCATAGATAACATGATTTTCTATGTAGAAAAAATCTTAAAAACTGACAAAAAGTCTTCTAGAATTAATAAGTAATTATAGCAAGATTGTAGAATACATGATAGATATAAAAAAGTTAATTACTTTCCTTATGCCAACAATAAACAAGTGGAATTTGAAATTAAAAACAATACCATTTACATCAGCATGCAAAGAAATGAAATATTTATGTACAAATATAACAAAATACATATAAGATCTATATGAGGCAAACTAAAACCTCTGATGAACAAAAACGATGAAATAAATGGAGAATTACTCCATGTTCATGGATAGGAAAACTCAATATTGTCAACATATCAGTGTTTCCGAACTTCATCTATAGATTCAGTGTAATCTCAATCAAAATCCCAGGAAGTTATTTTATGGATATCAACAAACTAATTCTAAAGTTTATAAAGGAAGGCAAAAGACCCAGAATAGCCAACACAATATTGAAGGAGAACAAAGTTGGAGAACTGATGCTACCTGACTTCAAGACTTACTATAAAGGAAGAGTAAGCAAACAATGTGGGACTGGTGAAAGAATAAATAGATAAATGGAACAGAATAGAGAGCCCAGTAATAGATTTCCTTAAATATAGTCAACTAAAGCAAAGGTAATACAGAAGAGCAAAGATAGTCTCTTCAATAAATGATGCTGGGATAACGGGAATCCAGAGGCAAAAACATACATCTATACACGGACCTTACACTCTTCACAAAAGTCAAAAGGGATTACAGACCTACATGTAAAATGCAAAACTATAAAACGCCTAGAAGTTAACATATAAGAAAATCTATGGTGCTGCCTTTTTAGATACAGCACCAAAGACATGATAAATGGAACAAATCACTGATAAGCTGGAGTTAATTAATTTTTAATTTGCTCTTCAAAAAACTATATCAAAAGAATAAAAGGACAAACCACACACTGGGAGAAAAATATTTGCTAAAGTCACATCTGACAAAGCATTATGCAAAATATACAAATAACTCATAAAACTAAAAAAAAAAAACACGCAAACAACTCAAATTAAAAATTAGCTAAAACCTTAACAGACATCTTACAAAAGAATATATGCACGTGTTAAATAAGCATATTACAAGATGCTCCATATCAGGCAATGCAAATTCAAAGAATAATGAGATCAAATATTTTCCTATTAGAATGACCAAATCTGTACCACTAACATGACCAAATGCTGGTGAGGACATAGAACCAAGGAATTCTCATTTGTTGCTGGTAGGAAATGCAAAATGGTAATGGCCACTTTGGAAGACAGTTCAGTGGTTTCTTACAAAACTAAATATCTTAGTATATGATCCAGTAATCATGCTCTTTGGTATTTACCCAAAGGAGTTGAAAACCCTACTCACACAAAAACCTGTACACAGACGTTTATAGCAGCTTTACTCAGAATTGCCAAACCTTGGAAGTCATCAAGATGCCTTCAGTAGGTAAATGGGTAAAGAAACTGGTACATCCAGACAATGGAATAGTGTTCAGTGTTAAAAAAGAAATGAGCTATCAAGCCATGAAAAGACACGGAGGAAATTTAGATTGCATATTACTAAGTGAAAGAAGCCCACCTAAAAAGCTACATACTGTATGATTCCAACTACATGACATTTTTTAGAAGGCAAACCTATAGAGAGATTAAAAAGATCAGTGGTTGCCAGGGTTGAAGGAGAGATGAATATGCACAGCACAGAGAATCTTCAGGGCAGTGAAATTCTCTGTATAATATTATAATGATAGATACATGTCGTTTAGCTTTGTCCAAACTCAGAGAATGTACAACAGCAAGAGTAAATCCTAAGGTGAACTATGAACTTGAGGTGGATATGATGTGTCAATGTAGGTTCGTCAGTATACCATTCTTGTGAGTGATGTCAGTAATGGGGTAGGGGGAGGGCAATGCATGTGTTGGGACAGGTGGCATATGAGGAAACTATACTTTTCTCAATTTTGATATAAACCTAAAACTACTCTAAAAAATAAGATCTTTTAAAACATGTAAAAGAATGCAGGATGTGGATTTTAGAAGAAAGAGGATTGGTTTATGGAAGGAAAAGAGAAAGCAGTCATGAAAATGAGAATGTAAGAAGAGAATAAGTAAACAGACAGGCTTATTTCTTAATGACCCGGTTTAACAGAAATACACAGCATGGTGGGTTTATCTGTTAACAAGGATTCTGATAGAATCAAATCCCAGCTATCTTCTTCTGTAATGGGTGCGAAGACTATTTCCTGAAATCTATAGAAATCTGCTTCTGAGGGAATATTTGTGTATCTGCATTGGCACTCAGTGGAATTAGTTCTCACTAATCATTTTAGAAACTGTAAGTGTGTGGCTGTTTTCGTGAGCCATGTGTGTTTTAAGGAGCCCTGGACTAGTGTGCTTGTGAGAAATCAGCTTATTCCAGCCATGAAAAAAAATGAAATCTTGCCATTTGCAACAACGTGGTTGGAACTAAAAGGTATTATGCTGAGCAAAAGAAGTCAATCAGAGAAAGACAATTATCATATGACCTCACTGATATATGGAATTTAAGAAACAAGGCAGAGGATCATAGGGGAAGGCAGGGAAAAAATGAAACTAGACAAAACCAGAGAGGGAGACAAACCATAAGAGACTTAATCACAGCAAACAAACTGAAGGTTGCTGGAGTGGAGGGAGTGGGGGGATGGGGTAACTGGGTGATGGACATTGGGGAGGGTATGTGCTGTAATGAGCATTGGGTATTATGAAAGACTGATGAATCACAGACCTGTACCTCTGAAACAAATAATACATTATATGTTCATTGAATTTAAATTAAAAAACGAAATCAAGCTATTCCATTAACCATGCTACCAGAACGTAGTCACCGTTCAATTAATGAGGAATTAGAAATGGAATAAAACCTCCCAATTTAAAGACTCACTTTACACTTTTGTGAGAAGACGGGTTTGCTTATCTTCAATATTTTCTTCTTCTATCTTGGTAGGAACTTGGCTCACGTGCTTGACATTTCATGGAGTCCAAATACTGGTCCATATAGCAGCAATTACTTGACTTCCTAATAATCAAATTAGCAATTACGTGATTTCCTGATACATATTATTTGTAACTCCTGAGAGTAGTTGATCACATAAAAATTTTATAACTCCGAAACCTAAAATAGTAACATAGCTAGTAGAATTTCTTAGAAAAGATTTATTGAATTAACAAATCTAGAAATAAAATACTGGAATCTATTAATGATATATTTTAGCCACGTATCAGATAACATTTTCAAGAGCACAGTGTTGGAAGTCACAGTTTACCATTTCTGTCCAAGATTTGAAAGGCCAGGCTCTCTGCCCTGCATAACAGAAAATACTAGAACAGAATTAATCCAAGGGGAATCTACTACATGACAACTCCCACACCTGGAGGTATATTTCAGTTAGGAACTCCTTGACCATGAACAAATGTGGAATGAGCTTAATTAGTAAGATATAAGAATTTAAAAAAATCCGAAGATAATTGCACATAAATGTAATGTGAAACTATATACAAGGCTGTTACTACTCGAAAAAGGAACTGTGTTAAGACAATAAATGTTGGAAAGTCAGTTCACTACCCATCTCTTCTCATTCCAGAGCCCAAGAGAAAATAAAAAGAAACGTGTTCAAATTCAGAACACTTTCAAGAAACAGAAAGAAACACTTATGACCCTGTTTTTTGACATTTATGGTTAAAAACATAGCTAAGTGCTCTTTCCGGGCACTGATTTCCCATCACCTCTCCAAACACTTCAGTTATATTTACCTTTCCAGGAGATTAGAACTTGGTCAGTACACTCTGGAGAATAAACAGAAAAATGCTTAACAACAGCTTGACTCACACAAATGGTGTTACTTAAAGGCTGTACATGGACATGTAGTTCATTGACTTCTTTAAAAACTCGAGCCTCTGCGTACTATTGCTATCCCACTTATCACACTTAGAGAACCCAAGTCTATCTTGAAAAAGATTTCTGTACTGAAAGCTTTTGTAAATCCTGAAATGTAATTTAAAAAGTAACAACATCAGCAACAGCATAAAGGCCTTTTGCATTCTTAAAATATGTAATTCTATTTTGTATAAAAGAACTAAGAATTGAGTGACAGCATTTTTGTTTGGTTTGGTTTTGAGGGGAGGGAAGAAATCAACTGAGAGGAATATACTGAAGATTAGTAACTCCCTTGTATAACTGGAAAGATATAAAAACCAAAAGGAATTGGGGATTATTTAAATTTCTTTGTTCAGGTGGTCACTGAAGCTGTTCACCGATACTCAACCAAATTATGCAGTTAAAATGACCATTTTATTTTAGCATCACATAGAAAACTGACTCAGAGCTAATCGTAATTTTTTAAAAAAAATTAAAACCTTTTGTGTCATTTCGCAACATAAGTTTAACTATGGGTATTTTGGTGTATGATGAAGAACAGTGTTGAGTTGTGAACGTATATTGTTAAATATATAACTGTACATTTGATCATTTGAATGTAATTTAGATATTAGATATCACTGCATGTCAATAAGAAATACATTAATGGAATTATGAAAATGGATTGTCCATTTTGGGAACTTTAGCAGAAGAGTACAAGTTGTGACACTGTAATAAAGTGGCTCCCTGTAATAGTGGCTTAAGCAAGAGACACCCCCACTGTTGCTTTGAGTGTTAGTCCTGTGGTGCATGATTCAGAGCAGAGAGAACAGCTTCCATCTCAAGGTCCAAAGAAGTTGCAACAGTTTCAATATCTCTCAGACAGGAAGGGAGAAAAGGCTGAGAGAGTGTATTACTTTTAAGAGTATGAACCAAAATGGCATTATCAGTATTATCCAAGTACCTTTGGCCAGAACTTGACTACATGGCCACAAGTAACAAGGGTCATTAGAGAATGCAGTATCAGGCTAAAAGTCATGTGCCGGAAACAGAGAGAAATGAATATTTATAGATAATCAACAGCCTCAGCCAAAGAACTACTCCCAAATTGTAAGTCAAAATTCATTGACTTTTTTCCATATTCTCCGTTCATGTGTCCACTGGGTGTGGAGCCTGCTTAAGAGTCTCTCTCTCCTTCTCCCTCTTCCTCTCCCCAACCCGCTCTCTCTCTAAAAATAAATAACTAAATAAAATAATAATAATAATTTAAAAAAGAAGAAAAATAAGAAATTCTTTACCTCCTATGACTACGTTTGTGTTTTGCCCTCTGTAACTTTGCCCTTCAAATATAAATGTCCTATAAATCCTTAAGCCTGCATCAAATCTAGCATTGTCTTCTTCTCATACCATATTGCTATGACATTATTCAATTTACCTTTTTTCTGTTATAAATTCAATCTTCTCAAAATCATAATCTACCAAAATTTCTGAAACTTTTCATGACTTATTTCATCAGCAATCCATCACAATCAAGATTCTATCTCCATAACTCCAATGAATCCGCTTTCACTAAATTTATTAAAAATCACCAAATCCCTCACATGTCCTTAGTCTCCTAATTTTCCTTAGGTCATTGTTTGCCTCCATTATGGATTCTTTTTCTTTTGTGAATCGTTTGGGCAACATTGTTCTCCCTTTTCACATTGGACCACTGATTTTTTTTTTTTTTAAACATAGCTCTCTTGGGTACTGTCATTGCTTTCATTATCTGTATGACATTGATTCCTCTAAATCTCCAAATTCATCTCACTGTCCTGTTCCATACATAAGTGAACTTTGAGAAACATAAGAATTTTTTCTTGTTTTATATTCTGCAAAATCATAAATGCAGAGTTATTAAAAAGCAAATTTAGCACCAATCATTAAGCCTAAATAGTTACCCAATTTCATGGGTGGCCTGATGAGGCAGATCTTTTTCCCTCCATAAATGCAAAATCAGTTCCTGGTTGCTTATCTTTAAAAGTTTACATAATATTTACCAGGAGGACCACCTTTGTCCAGTAGTGGTTACATAAAATGCTCTTCTTCATGTTACCTAGACTTAAAATAATAACGGGCACTTTGTCAAGTGTCTGTGTTTGTATGTTGTATGTATAGGTGATAGTGAGGGAGGAGGTAAAGCCTCTCCCTTGTTAAGTAGAAGCCAGAAGCCATCTGTAAGGAAACAAGACTCCTGTTCATTGAGGACCAAATTTAGGAAGCCTGGCTAAGAGGGAACTGCATGATCTGATAAAGACCCTCCAGGAAAAAAGAGCCCCTGGAATAAAATTACCTTTAAGGGAGACATCAGTGTGATTGAAAAGCCCTGAGTAGGTAGATTATAATAGATTTTCCAGGGTTTAGAGGTAGTGATCCCAACTGATTAGTGACCCTAACCAGTTCTTTTGGGAATAGATTTAGGCCAATAGAAAGGGGATATGTAAGTGAATTGAAAACTTATGAACTAAAGAACCCTGGCTGTTTAGCATAGCACTTTCCCTGACTACACCCTTGGGAAATGGGATGTTTCTCCCTCAGGATCACTACAGTTTCAGCAGCAGTCACTACTGTGAAGGTTATGGGAACACTGGGGAGGGGGCATTTCTATGCACTCCAGCTGTCAAGCTTGTGCTATTCTCTGAGATTCCTAGGCGTGTGATCTGATGTCTGTCATTAATTTTCTGAAGTTCCTGGCCATTATTATTTTAACTATTTCTTCTCTTCCATTCTTTCCTTTTGTGGTATTCAAGTTATACATATGTTTCATCTTTTGAGTGTTTTTTGTTCAAATACTCTTATTTATTTTTTTCATAATTTATCCATGTGTATAATATCTTTTGGTAGTATTTCACTAATGTGAATGCTTTAGTCAATTCTCCCTCTCTCTTTATTTTTTTTCTCTTTGCAGTACAGATTGGAAAGTTTCTATTGTCCTATACTCATTGGTTCTTTCCACAGTTTTGTTAGGTATACTGATGAAACTGTTGAAGGAATCTGTGCTTTGTCACAGGTGTTTTTGTTTATAATTCTAACATTTGCTTTTTACACGTTCTAGGGCGTCCATGTATCTGCTCACATTACTCATCTGTTCTTGCATGTGGTCCACTTTTTGCATAACCCTGAGCATGTCAATCAATCATTTTAAATTCCCTAATAATTCTAACATCTGTGTCATGTCCAAGTCTGGTTCTGGCACTTAACTTGTTTCTTCAGACCATATTTTTTCTTACCTTTTGGCATGCCTCATAATCTCTGTTATTGAAAACCATTATATATAAGAACTGAGGTAAACAGACTTTAGTGTGAGGATTTGTTATCATGGCTCAGAATTGGTTGTAACTCTAGATGCCAGAGGCTTCCAAAAGCCTTAGAATTCTTTTAGCCTCTCCCTTTGGCCTTGGAGCCCCTATGTATGGCTCCTCAGAAAATGTCTTGCTCTCTGACAGGTATGATCCACGGTCATTAATTTCATTCACATTTAAGCTGGTGCCTATTTACTTATTAAGTGAATACTTCCATTTCCTTTCACTCTTAATCAGGGATGCAGGCTATCAGACTTCACCATTTGGGATATATCAGTCTCCATGATACAGGAAATGGAAAATTATAAACTGGGTATTAGATATTAAAGTTTCTTCCCACAAGTGATACACTTTACCTCTGCTCACATTTCACTGTCCCAAAAGAAAAAAAAAAAACTTTAAAGACTCTCTCATAGCCTTTAAAATAATACATGTATAATCTCTTTGTGAACAGTTCTCCATTTCTAGGTTCTGTTAATTCAAGAACATTATATGTATGGAATTATATACTATATCCTTGTCAGATTGACTTCTCAGCATACCTTCTCATAGATTAATCCAAGCTGTGTGTATCAATAGTTGGCTCAGTTTTATTGCTGGACGGTGTCGTATGGTGTGGATGAACTGCAGTTTGTTGAATCATTCACCAATGAAGGACATCTGGGTGGTATCCAGTTTGGGGCTATTATGAATAAAGCTTCATTTGTGTACTGGTGAACATATATGCACAGGGTTTTGTGTGAATGTGGGTATTCCTTTCTTTTGGATAAATGTCCAAAAGTAGAATTACTGGGTCATATGACTATTGCTTGTTAAAATTTATAAGAAATTGCCAAGTTATGGTCTCTTATAGGATTTTTAGGATTTTCTATGCACACAGACATCTACCCCCTAAAATTTACTTTTTAATTCCATGCAACATGATTTTTGTCCTTATGTTACGGCACTGCCTTGGATTTCCAGTACAATGCTGTATGTGAAAATGGTGAAAAAGAACATCCTTGCAGTGTTCCTAGTATTAGTGAAAAAGCTCTCAATGTTAAAAGATGACATCAGCTGTAGCTTCTTTGTAAATGTCCGTTATGAAGTGGAGAAAGCTTTTTTTCCCCCCTATTCGGAGGTTTCCTCTAATGGCTTTTCTACATCAATTTAAATGATCATATGATCTTACACCCTTAATCTGTTAAGGTGGCAAATTACATTATCATATGGTAAACCAATCATGCATTTCTGGGACAAATCTAACTTGATCATGAAGTATTATCCATTTAATATTGTTGAATTGCATTCCCTAATGTTCTGCTAAGGATTTCTATGTGTGACTACATGAGGGATATTCTATAATATTTTAGTTGTGTGTATGTAGGTGTTTCTTGGTACTCAGTGCAGGCTCGTAGCTTGAGTGGAGAGGTTGTTCAATTCTCCTGCCTCATCCTCAGTCTTAGGCAGGACTTGTGTACCTAAACCTCAGAAGTGAGGCCTTCTTAGCAGTCCTGACCCTACCAAGTTGGTAGTCAACCTTTTTCTACTATTCAGCGTAGAGCCTAGGCCATGCGTTCTCTGCCTCTCACCCCGCGCCAGAGATCTTCTGCCTCAAGTCAGTGCAGAGTCCTAGGGACGAACAGGTTTCTTGTCCTTCTTCCAGCAGCAGAAGGCTTTGGTCTCATATCTGGTATATAGACATGTTATTTGTCTCCCTATGATGGTCAACCACTACCTTAAACTTATGCAGAGTCCAGTGTGCAGAGAGATTCCCCTAGGTTCTGCTGCTTTCACCTGGGAAATCCCCACATGTCTCCACCATGGACGGGCTTTTCTCTCAAACGTCTTGCCGTATCACTAATGTTCCTTGTGAACCCTTGGTGGGAGACTGTAGTAATGAGTTGTAGGCTGGTGGTTGACTTCCTTCATGGAGAGATTTTCCCAGGATTCTAAACTCTCAGGCTAGCCCACACCTTTAAGAACTTAAATTTTCAGTTGCTTGATTTCCTGCTTCTATGGTGTTACCTCATCTGCCTGCTGATCTGCCTAAAGCAAGCCAACGCATTTATCTTGTCTCTCCACCCTACCTCTCTGAACTGCCACCCGCTCTTCGGATTTCATTTCGCCAGGTGGCCTTGCAATCTTAGTCACTTAAAAAGAAAGATTTTTGAGAGCTACTGAATTTTTTGTTGTTGTTAAAGATGATATAATGTTCTCCTGTTGCTTTCTACATAATAGGAAGTAGAAGGCCAAGCAAAGCGAGCATGTTATGATTTTTATTATAAACATTTCCAGGCATAATGACTCGTATTTACCTAGGAAATATGATTAACCATTTCCACTGGATAGTAAAACATTCTTTTAAAAAAATTAAGTGTGTGTGTGTGTATACACACACATATATTATATGAATATATATTGATTTTTATATTTTCAGCTTATTGGACAAGGTAGGCCCCTTCACGGTCACTACCAGCCATGTATCAAATTCAGTGTCAATTCCTTGACTCCCATAGCTTTCTGCTGACTGCCGTAAGGAATAGACCACCGAGGAAGTTAAAGGTCACAAAAACAAGGTCAACAAGAGATCATCCCACTGTCCCCTAGAAATATGTCTTGTGGCTAAGAAGCTCTACTATGTGTGCAATGTGGGGTTGAGTCCGTGAGAGAGTATACTCCCCCCTCAATTTTACTTCTTTTATAGGAAATGATGAGAAAGCACCAATTCAGTGAAAGAATACCCAGGCAGCTTGGTTCCAAGCAACTCTAGGTTTGGTACCTTACATGAATTTACTAATCATAAACAAATTTCTGCTAATTGACAAATTTTCTTCTTCCTATACTACCAATTCTTCCCACTGAACAATAAAGCCCAGTCAATACTAAGCATTGTATCCTACATAAAAGTAACTGTGAAAAAATATATGCACACAGGGTTGTAGGGGTAGCCCATGAACTAATCTTACTTAAAAGATAGTAGTACATGCACACAAGAGCACATATCTGGGAGGTAATAGGTCAGAGACTCATTTAGATATTATGGGAACATGAGAGCTTCCAGGGACAACATCAAATTTAATAAGATAAGTATCTATACCAGAAAGCTAAAAATGAGATCTTCATGTAAAGGAACTCTGTAAATTGCATCAAGATAACCCTAGTTGTTATTTAGATGCTTAAATAGAATTGTTTGAGAGAATTTCTTACATTTTATTCTGTACCCCTGTTTTATTTCTCCATTAGGATGATTTTATAGTGAACATGCCTGCTTGTAAAGTAATTTTAGCAAATGTTTAAAAGTATCTTCCGGGCTGAGTGTATTAAGTTTTATATAAGCTGTGTTTTCGATGTTCTGCTTTATTGCGACTATGTCCATGGACCCTATAGTGTTTATGTAAGCTGCAGGCTACTGCCATCATCTTTAGAACATCTAGCCAACTGCTTTTATGTCTTTAAGATACTCTAACAGCTAAAATAACATTGGCAATCAGCACATCAGGAAATAAAGATACATTTCAGGAATGGACTTTCCTAAAATTCTGCCTCTCTGATGGTTGAATAGGCCCATAAGTGCTTTTGTAGCTTTTGCAGATAATCAAGAATGGGATTTCCGTTCAGATTTTTTACTCTCAGAAGGAGTTTATTTTCACTTAGGAAAGAGAATATGTTCTGATAAAACCATATGTGTGATGGTTTCACTGTATCAATTTTTACGGCAGTATTTGGACTTCTTTGATTCCTTTTGAAAGTAGGGGGAAATGCCTGGTTAATTTGAACAGCTTAGAATTTAGCTAACACTTTGGACTAGTTTTATGGATTATCCCTCCTAGAATTCACACAGAACCAAAGCAATATACAAGTTCCATATTTTTCTTTCCCTTTTCCCCCAAAACTTTCAAAATCAATAGCATCATGCAATGACAAAATTTAAAATAATTAAAAATGCTCTGATTTATAAAATGAAAGGTCTTAGGATTTTAAAATGGGTGTATACAATAGAACCATAGAAGGAACCTAGGCATCCAATTAAGATTTAGAAGACTGGAATAGGAGGACATTGTAACTTCTTTTTTAGTTTCTAATCCTCAGCATTTTCTGTGAATTTTCCTTGTACTCATGTTGATTTAATTTTATAATCTGGATAGAATAAGATAGTAAGAATTAGAATCCTCTATCTCTCCACTATTTACCATTTAGATTTCATCTAAAGCAACAAAAGTTCAAAAGTACACTTTTGTATCTGAGAGATATCCCGGATGCAGACTACAACAACTTACCCTTTCATGTGATGAGCACTAACAAGGACAATGAAATAAATGAGTTAGCCTGAGAAAGGAAGGGTGTTATGCTGTTCACAATTACACAGCAGTCTTTGGTTAATGTGCTTTTAAAATTTATAAATTTTAAAATGCAATATTCTAGTTTTGCAGTCCTGCTATACTATAAATATGATTTCCATTATTTTGGGAACCCAGAAGTGGGGTCATATATATTAATGTTTTTAAAAAGGTGAATATAACTCTTGACTTATGGTTAATAATAGAAATCAATATTTCTAACATGAATGACATAAAATATAATTCTTATTAAAGAATTTCAGTATAATTGTTAATAATAAAGGTATATTAGGTTAAAATACGTATATTAAAATTACTTCTGTCATAAACTGAGATAAGGATAAAGTATCTTCTAGAATTGTATACTTTTATTAAGCATTGCATACATGATGGTCTCTCATTATATTTAATGATGACACGAAAAAGAGGTTTTCTAAATACTCATTGCATGCTAAAAGATAATTTTTATAACTTTCAAATTAGATACACAAAAGGATAGCTTAGGGTATAATTTAAGGAAAGAAAATGATGGAATGAGGGGCACCTGGGTGGCTCGGTCAGTTAAGTATCCAGTTCTGGATTTTGGCTCAGGTCATGATCTCATGGGTTGTGAGATGGAGCCCTGCGTGGGTCTCTGCACTCAGCAGGGAGTCTGCTTGAGATTCTCTCTCTCCCTTTTTCCTCCCCGCACTCGACAACGTTGTCTGTGCTCTTTCTCTGTCTCTCTCCCAAAATAAATCTTAAAAAAAAAAAAAAGAAAATGATGGAATGAGCAAAATAGAGGGGTAATATTTAGTTTTTGGCTTAGACTTGATCATAGAAGAAGGTGTAAACATTTGAACATGGCACTATTTCCTTTATTCTTACAAATATTATTACATATTTGGGACTGTACTGGTTCAAATTTAATTGAATTTTCTTTCAATATAAGTTTTCTATAGTCTTTTAAAAATGAAGAACAATGGAATCAAGTCATATAAATGGTTAATTCCTCAAAGAAATATATATTGAAAACTCGGTCTTTACCACACACTGCAGTAGGCATTTGAAATGTAGCTGTGGTTGAATCCCAAAAGTTCACAGTCTAGATCAATAATAATGACACCAACAATAATATAAGCTAATATTTTTAAATTCTAGTAAATGTATTTGTGTATTACATAAATTATCATAGTTAACTCTTGAAGTGACCCTGTGAGAAGACACTATCAATATATCCACCCTACAGCCCAAAATGCTTCATTGTTGGGCACTGACAGAGCTGGAATGTATAACCAAAGGGCCTTAGTCTCTTTACAATATCTCCCTATAGAATTAGGATAATTCACAGAATCACCTAGTGTTCTGAGCTAGGATTTTTTAGTATATTCTTTTTTTTCTTTAAGCTTTTATTTAGATTCCAGTTAGTTAACATGTAGTGTAATATTAGTTTCAGGTGCAGAGCTTAGTGATTCATCACCTACATACAACACCTAGTGCGCGTGGATTTTTGTATATATTCTTACTTGAAATTCCCCTTTAGTATATCTCAATGACTGGTTTTTCTATTTGAGAATGTGGAATCAGGTTGTCCAAATCTCAAGATTTCTTTTTAATGACTGCAATAAAAATTAGGGAGCCACAATGCTAAATGCAAACTAGAAATCTTGGGGGTGAGAAAAAGAGATTAAAATTAGCTATTATACAAAGGAAAGTTAAAAACGTGTGCAGAAAAGTACAAGGACCCATGAAAGATGAAGGCTTACTGGGGAAAGTCTTAAAGGAATTAGTAGCATGATCACAACCACATTATCACCAGCTTGGATTGGGCACGGCTGGTTTGACTTTACCATGGCCAATTTTTTGTTAGAACATGGTTCCATCTTCATAATATTCAAAGTGTTTTTAGAATTAAGAGTATTGGAAAAACCTACGCAGCTTCATCTCAGCAGATTTCAGTTTTTGTCTGTTTTTTAATTGAGCTACGTTGGACCTGGTAAGCCAGCTGCTAAACTAATACAAAGACAGAGGAAATGAGCCACCAGAAAGTCCAGAATGGTTTCCCCTCAGGTTCATGAACTACTTGCACTTTGTCAAGCCAGACAGTCTACGGAAGAATGGATTTGTGTATAAAGGTCAATTCTATCCTTCTAAGCTCGCTCTTAACCTCAATTTCATTTGATGCCATGATTATTCCTTAGATTGCCCAAACCTCTGAATCATTCCAATGTTTTTATTTCACTCATAAAATGGCCAGACACTTCCTAAATACGTCAAAGTCTATCCTCTGTTGCTACTCTTTCCACCTTAGCTCACATTCTTATCACTTTCTTCCAATAATTGCAGTAATCCAATGTGTTATTTTTGCCCTTTTCCACTTTTTCCTCACAGCTGTTTTTAAAGCACCACCAGTATTTATTTCTAAGAAAAAGCACAAAAACTTGAAATACTTGACTAAAATTCTTTACCCTGCTGCTTACTATAGAAGTGTCCAAACAGAACCTTACAAACATCATGAAGTGAACATATTCTGGGATGCTGGAGGAGAACAAGGAAGTGGGTGTGGCTAGAGAGGTATGTGGGAAGAGTAGTAAGAGCACCTGTTGAAGAGGTAATGGGGCCAGCTTTTATCAGACCTTTGGTGATGGTGAGGACTTGGGTTTTACTCAGGGATCTTTTACTCTGAGATCTTTAGAAGACAGGAGTGGCATAACAAAATTAATGTTTTAGGGACTCCTGAGTGTCTCAGTCAGTTAAGCATCTGCCTTTGGTTCAGGTCATGATCCCAGGGCCCTGGGATCAAGCCCTGCATCCGGCTCCTTGCTCAGCTGGGAGCCTGCTTCTCCCTCTGCCTGTCGCTCCCCTAGCTTGTGCTTTCTCTCTCTCTGACAAATAAATAAATAAAATATTTAAACAAAAATAAATTTATGTTTCATAGGGATCATTCTGAATGTTGTATTTTGCAAACAGACAATAGAACAGGTTCAGGAGAAGAAAAATAATTATGAGACAATTATAACAATCCAAATGAGAGATGACCATGGCTTGGCTAAATGGTAGTAGTGGGGATAGGGGAAAAAAAAGAGGATTCTGTTGTGATTCTAAACAAATATGCAAGAAAATAAGAGCATAAATTTATGTCCTTCTTAAAATCATAGGAAGTATGGAATGTTATATATCTATGAGACAAGTGGATAAGAGAATTGGCCAGGCTCCTTCTTCCGATCAATAATGGTGAGAATGCAAAGTCAGAGTGGTCAAGCTTATATTAGCTATGTGTTTACCAGAATCGTTTTACAAATTGTGCAGCTCCTAAGCTTTCTACAGACAAACAAGACTACTTTACTATCAGTGGTTACTGAATGAAATCAAATGTCACTTCCTTCAATAGTTCTTATTAATGGTCTGAATGTTCTCCTTCCTCTTGATCTTTTTCTCCGTAGCAATGAATGCACTGATTGATAATAGTTAGGGATAGAAGAAAAGTTGTTAGGAGAAATTGATATTACTCCCATAAATTTATTCCATAATACACTTTAATTCAGACGTTGTGCAATAGATCAGAATATCCCATTTCTCACACTTTTCTACCTTAATAGAATGTGTGTGTTGGGGCGGGGGGATGCAGAATGCTCAAATTCCTACCACGATTTTTAGATAACTTGAATGGAAGAGTGTTCACAATATCAATATTTTGAATTGCCTCTTTGCTTGGTGTGATGATTGATTTTATGTGTCAACTTTATTGGCCATGAGGTGCCCAAATAAACATTGTTTCAGGGTGTGTCTGTGAAAGTGTTTCTGGAAGAGATTAGCATTTGAATTGGTAGGCTCAGTATCCATGGCCCTCCCTAAGGTAGGTGGTATCATTCAATCTGGTGAGAGCCTGAATAGAACAAAAGGTAGAAAAAAGGAACAATTTGCCCTCCAACTCTCCCCTCCTCCGCATCACAGTTTGAGCTAGGACATCTCCCCTTATTTTCCGTCCCAGGACTGGGATTTACACACTGACTACCCTGGTTCTCGGGCTGTTGGACTTGGAATGAACTACACTTCTAGCTTCCTGGGTCTCCAGCTTGCAAATGACAGACTGTGAATTGTGAGACTTTTCAGTCTCCAGAATTAAATGAGCCAATTCCTCATAATCTCTCATTACATATATATTTTCGTTATATATATGTGTGTTATATATACATTCATGTTCTATATGTGTGCATGTGAGTTATATACATATTTATATTTGTATTACATATATATCTGTTGGTTCTGGTACATTTATATATATTTGATTGGTTCTGTTTCTCTGGAGAACCCTGACTAACACACTTGGCATCTTTGAGGCTTTTTATACCAACGTGGAGTAACAGTAAAGTATCATGATGGGTAAAAGATAGGCATGAATTTCTTTTGGGAATGGAGAATGATGATTATGAAGGGAGGGATCAGAAGAAAAACTGGCATCATGCCTAGAGTCAGGTGCATTCTCAGGTATAATAACCTGAGAAAAAGTAAATATGAACCTTAAAATCCTGGAGCTATTTTTTTCCCTCTCCTAATATTCTACATGCTTGCCTACTCTATGAAAATATTTAGGGACTCAGAATAATACCTGAATATTTGTATACTGCTGCCCTGGAAAGGATGAGAAACATTTTTTTGCTCAAAAACATGCACTTTCTCCTGGAGGCAGCAGACAGAGGCATATTTAAAAATTCAACAAAATGAATTCTTAGGGGATTACAGTTTACTCATCTGCAAAAGAAAACCTAGATGCATTTCTGGATAAGCAGATGGAGGAGCTCTTCTATCATAAACTTTAACACCTATCAAATTCAAGAACCAATCTATAGAGAAAATACAGCCAATTCTTGAAGAAAGCACCATAATGCTAAAAATATTTCTACAATTTAACTTAGGAAAATTTTGTTCATTCCCTGACCCAGTGCTGCCTTTAATGAGACACAGACTTAGAAAAAATAGGTACTGGGTATAATAAGTAAATTTTATTTTAGGAAAAAAAATATTTTTCACTGAAAAGTGTTACCTTTTCATAAACTCTGACTTAGAAAAAATATGCAACTCAGTATAATAAAATAAATTTTAGTTTATTCGTATTGATTGACATATATTTCTCTGTGGGCCGTCATCTGAGAGCTGTTCAACAGTCCATGTAAACTGAAATCAAATGTGTCATTAAGAGAATTTATAATATATTTGGCAGCAATTTGTTACCTGTTTCTTTTACTAAAGTTTATCCATGGAAGTTGCTTTTAAAATGGATGTTTAAAGTACATTTATTTGAACAAAACAGATGCAGAAATAGGGATTCTTTTGTCACATTAATTAAAAAATAGTGTTACTTTCAATAGTATTGTAAAGATGTTTCAAAACATCAAATCCCAGGGTCATAATTTTAATCTGCTAATTAATGCTACTCAGTTTCAGAATAGTTCTCCACAACTACATCTTCCTAATTTACTTAATCCATAGACATTTGCATCATCATGACTACCTAACCGAGCTGAAACATATTTCTAGAATGAAGCAGATCATTTTACTTCTCAAGGTCTTATTAATTAATTGTTTTTTGTTTTGTTTTGTATTTTTGCGTTGCCACTGCGAAATGACAACTTTGGAGAAAATTTATACACATTATACATTGAATCACTTTACAGTAATAAGTTACATAACAGTAGTAGCCTATCAACTCCAACTGATGATTGTGCAATTAAAAGGACTATCAGATCATTTTGCATTCTTCAGTATGTCAGCACCATATGTCACCACTAAGTAATTATGGCCGGCGTCAGTTCTGTTACTTGGGGAAGAGTAGAACTGAAGGGACAAGGACTCTAAGAGTCAGCACGGAATGGTGAGTTATAGCATACAGCAAACACAAGAGAAATGGAAAAATCAATTGAATTGAATGGAGTGTCCAAATTTTCAGACTTGGCAAAAAGACAAAACTGTGCAAGCTGTGGTAGAGTTCACTTATAGAGGGCCAAACTGATTTTGGTCAAAGAGCATAATGAAAATCCAATGACTTTGTTCTAAACACATAAAGAGAACTACATTTTCACAGGAGCACCATAAAATTAAAGAGGCAATGTGAAACATAAAATCTAAAGCTTATCAAGAAACATGCAATAAAAGCATGCCTTTCCAGGTTGGGTGCCAAACACACAAGTCTGTTGTACATATGATAACAACCATACTCAGAGTCTGTTCTCAAGAAAAGAGAGGAAAGATGTTCATATAATTACAAGATTCATTATTTAATTTTTGGTGATAGGTACTAGGGCCGGGTGTGGAGGACTGAAGAAAAAGACTAACTCATTTACAGGCAATGGTTTTCAAGGACCTACAGACTTTGCCTCCTCAATCTCACCTCCTACAATCTTCCCTCTGAATATGAAGAACACTGGTCTCCTTACTATTCTTCATGTTCTAAGAACAGTTCCAATACGGACCTTTGCACTTTTTCTCTCTCCCCGCCTACCAGTGCTTTCCCAAATGGTATCCATAGCTCAGACCCTTACTTCCCTAAAGTTTATGCTTGAATGTAACCCTCACATGATATCTTTAATAGATACCACTCGTTCAAATTATAACCCCAAATAAAGAAAGGATATTTATTCATATTAGATTTTATGTAAATGAGAACTAAATATTTAGTTAAGCTATTGAAATTTCTGGGTTGCAATAAATGTCCTTAAGTCTTAATATTGTCTGTCCCTTCCTTCAAACAATAAGAGAAAATATAAAAATTGCTGAGTCCAACCATTACAACCCTGATTTTGAGTTCAGTTTCTGTAGAATGACTATATATTTAAAGTCAAGATATTTAATTCATTTGAAACACATTTACCTTCTATGGGAAATGCAGAATGATATAATATATTTTTTTAAAAAGTGCTTTCACAAGCTTACAGACTAAGGTTTCTTTTGTGAATATTTATACTACCTTCTTCTCCTTGAGTAAATCTTAAGATCTTTTGATTGCTCAGTTTCACTTTTTATAATTGAACTAATAACCCAGCATCAAAAGCTTTTGGTAGAAATGAAGTAAGATGATATTTGCAAAACTCTTAACATAGTGTCAGGTATATACAATTACTAAATTACATGTTTTCATGGTGTCTTGTAGGATTATAAAGTAGTAGCAGTACTGAAATGACAATAATTATATGTTCCATACTTATAGGAGTGTTGTGAATAGTATGTTATATATTTGAAAACACCCTCAAATGTATTTAAAGTGTTACACATTTTTAAAGATGTTCGTTGGGAGTTTTGCCTAAAGATTGTGGTGAAACTTAGTTAATTGTTCAGGTCACATATGTGAACACATTCTTTATGGTATAGGCTTCCTTTTTATATATTCATTATTTGGTATAGTTATTTTCAAACAGTCTATGCAAATGTAGAATTTTAGGGGAGTGCTACATGAATAATTTTGTATTGTATGTGTTTGTTGTATTGAGAAAGGGCAAGATTCAGTTCCCATTTCTTTGTCCAATCAGAGCAGTTCCACTTTTAAGTTTTGGGTCAGTATAAATTTTAATTTTTAATAATATTCAAACTGAAAAATAACTTTGAGATTTTACCTTTCAGTAATAATAGAGAAACTTGTATAGTTAAACTTTCCTATAGATAACACCTATAAAACCTACATGCAGTATCAAGAAATATTGTAATTAGGTATTGACCTAAAACAGGAAGAGTCTTGAGAAGGATGACCTCTGAAAGACAGCAAGTGCACCATGTGCGGTTTACACATCATGATTTTGCTGGAGGATACTCCCTGATCTCTATGGTACAGAGGGTAGGAAGTTAGCATACTGACTTTGAAACTTGTGTATTGCTAGGAGATTAAGGCGGGATATCCCTTTTAAAAAAGTAGTTGCCTATGGAATAAGTGCCAAAATCTATCTATAAAATCTGCAAAATTCATGATTAAACACTTATCTAGTAAAGCATTAATGAGATACAAGGAGCCTGGCAAATAAAGTAGTGAGAAGCTGGAAGGATGCAGATTTTCAGTTGCTGACCACCATAAAAGAAAAAAAGCTTGAAGTTTGAGTTCAACTAATCTAAACTCTTTGCTAGAACAAACATCAGTACAGTTAAGAAGAATATAAATAGAACCAGAACCCCACAACATATTTACATTGCCCAACATGCAATAGAAATATTAGAAGATATGTGAAGAATCTACAAAATAATTCATACTCAGAAAAAAAAGAAGTCAACAGAAATGATTCTCAAGAAGATATACATGGTGAAATTATCAGAGAAGGGATTTAAAGCAGCTACTATAAATATATTCAAGGTTCTGAAACAAAATTTAATTACAATGAATATTTGGGGGAATATGAGCAGTACAGCATGAAACTATAATAAAAGGAAATTCTATAAAAACTGCATTAAAAAATTAAAATAAAATATAAAAATGTAAAATAAAAAATTCCTTGATAGTCTAGACAACAGGAAAAAAAAAGTCTGTGAACTCAAAAAGATAGATCAGTAGAGACATGACAATATACAAAAGAGAAAAAAAAATGAAGAAAATTAACAGAAACTCAATGATCTGTAAGACAATATAAAAAATTCAATAGAATTGTACATTTATTACATGTAGAAGAGGAAGAAAATTAATATGAGGAAAAATTCAATAATCTTTGGGATGATATCAACTGTTATAAGATATCTGTATTTATATTCCCCAAAAAAGGAGAGGATGTAGAAAAACAATATTTGAAAAAAATAAAGGCAAAACATATTTCAAATCTGAGGAAGAGATTAACTTAGGGATTCAAGAACAGTGCACTGTGAGCTGGGTAAATACAATCACACTAAAGCACATCAGAGCCAAAATGATAACATCCAAAAATAAAGAGAACATCTTGAAAAAAGCCACAGGAAACTGTCATATTATATAAGTGGGAATAAGGATCTAAATGACAGCTAACATCATCAGAAGCAATAGAGGCCATTCTGCACTAAAAGCTACCAAACTTTTTGGACAAATGGCTGATGCCAGGACTGCTACTATAATACTAGATGATATTCTTATATCTTGCTTGGGTCAGGAACATGAGAAAAGCTCAAGGAAGGACTTATGGGAATTCTCAAAAGCATCCAAAAGTCAGCAAGAAGAGCTCTCACTAATCATACTAAGGACAATTTAATGTCCCACTGAATAGAATACAAATGTATGAGCTGATATCTATATCTAGCCATATCAATATCTATCTATCTACATACACACACAAACATATATACATATAGAGTGAAAATATCTTTCTTACAGAATTTCAACTAAAATATATCTACAGATATAGTACAAAAATAGTTGCAATTTTGGTAACAAAGAAATTAGAAATCAATGGTTATTAAAGTAGTTGAGTGAAATTTTGAGAATGAACAAGACATTTGCATAGTTGCTAAAGATATTCCAAAACCTGTTTAATAATTATAGGGACAAAAATAGTAACTGTAGAGTGTAGAAATATGGTAGATACCACCTTGATCAGATCACCAATCTTGACCTAACCAATTACCACTAAGTGGAACAAAGCAATATCATATTCTTCCTAAAACAATACCCTGAAGAAAGATACATTACTTCAGTGATATTCCTGCTATCGCACACATATGTCAAATACAAAGAAAGGGCAGGCCAATCCAAATTGATAGCCATTCTACAAAATAACTGGCCTCTTCTCTTCACAATATCAAGGTTAATATACAAGAGAAAGGTTGAGAAACAGCTCCAGAATAAAGAGACATACAGAAGTGTGACACATGGTCCTGAGATTCTGGATGGGAGAAGATAGCTACTGAGAATAACATGGGGAAAACTGTTAAGATGCCAATATAGGCTATGGGGTAAAGGCTGGGATGGTGTGAAATGAGGGAGCCATTCTTCTTGGAGACAAAATTTAGAGTGGCAAAAAATAAGTAATATTTGAATGTAATATTTGAAAAAGCTTAATGCAAAAATCCATGATGAACAAAGTATCCATTTTAAATAATTACAAGATTATTTGTGATTTTTCCATTTTATCTCAGATTCCAATATGACTAGGTGAACACTGATTATATCAATGTTAGATTATCTAATTTTGTCAACTGTTTTATATTTACTTAAGAGAATATATTTCTTAGGAAATATGTAATGAAGAAAGTTGGGATAAAGGGTCAGGATATCTCTTACTGTAGAGAAAAAAAAAATGGTCCCCAAAGATATATTAAATTCCTCATCCTTAAAACATGTGAATATTACCCAATATATGGCAAAACATGTGATTAAGTTCTGGATCTAGAGAGGAAGAGGATATCCTGGATTAACAGAGGGGGTCCTAAATACGATCATATCTATCTTATAGGAAAGAGATCCAGATGTAGTTTTGAGACAGAAGCAGCAGCAGCAATGTAAGAAGGCAGAGATTGAAGTAATGTGGCAACAAGCCAAGGAATGCCTGCAGCTACCAGAAGCTAGAAGAGGCAAGGAAGGGATTCTCCTGTAGAGTCTCTGGAGGTGACACAATACTGCTGAGATCTTGATTTTGGATGTCTAGACACCAGAGCTGTGAGAGAATAAATTTCTGTAATTTCAAACCGCCAAGTTGTGTTTTAAACCACTAAGTGGTAATTGCTATGGCAATCACAAGAAACGAATACATTTATGCTTAAATGGTATTGGTGATAGGATGATACATAGATAATACAGAAGAAGGAGGGGAGTAGGTAGAGTAGGAAGGAAGAGAGCGAATATCACTAAAATGGAATGGAATGAAACAACAACTGAATCTGGGTAGAGCGTATATGAAAATTCCTTAACTATTTGTAACATCTGTATGTTTGACAAATCAGAACCAGTTTACAAAGTTCAATTGCACAATCTCTGATACATGTTATTTTCTCTCTATAAATAATCATGAAATATGAATTTCTTCTCTATATGTATCTTTAAATCTTACATTTGTGGTCATTAGCTATAATATTCTTAGTGGTACTTATAAGCATATTATTATAGTATTCAAAGGAGGAATTAATTTACCAGGGGAGAATGCTTCTTCCAGGGAAACCAGCTGCTTATCTGGGGAGATTACTTAACCATCAATGTCTCCAATTAGACTTCAAACTTTATAAGGTGTAAGGGAAAAAGAAAACTATTACTATTTTTTTAATCAAGCATGATTCCAGGCACAAATAAGAAGCCCATTATATATTTGTTGAAAACAATCCAGAATGAGCATTACATATATGTATTGTTTATTTCTTTCAGAGAAGTTGGTAATTATTTTCTATTAGGTAGAAATATTTTCCAGCTACAGCCTTTCATTTTTTCCCTATGTGTTTACATGTGGATTTACTGTTGTAACTTCTCATAATATTCACATCAAGATCATGAAAAGACTGACAGGATTTTTATGAAATGTCACAATAATGAGGCTCTATGGGAATACTGGTTTCTAGAACATAGAGGAGAACCCCAGGGTTCAATCATTTAATATAAAAGGAGCAATGGGACCAAGGATTAGGCATCAAGAAGTTCTGTCATTTTCTATTTGTGACTCTGATAAGCTTCTTAATCTACAATATACCAAATATTGTAGTAGATATTTAATTTCATTTCATTATTTTAATAACACTTTAAGGCAAATATGATGATATGTAATTTTAAGATGACAAAACCAATATTCAAAAGTTTTAAGGAGTCCTCTCCTGTGACATGCAGGTCTTGTGTGGCAAGGAGATTATACCTCTGGCTGTCTTTACTGAAAAGTTGCCTTTTCTTTAAAGTTAGGCACCTACACACTGTATTTTTTCTGACTTCTAACTAAAATGAATTATGTTATCTTATTTCCTCACCTGTAAGAGAGGTTAGAGTAGATGATTTCTCAAGTCCCCTTTCAACATAAATGACAATTGAATGACTATGAGGTTTGCCAAAAGTAAACAGTAGAGAAGAGTACCCAGTTTGATAGGTTTGATTTTTAAGTAATACTTAGAATTATGTTTATACTTTGTAGTTGTTTGAATGGTGCATCCCCTGCCCCCGCCAAAAAAAATTCAAGTCCTAATTTCCATTATGTGTGAATGTGACCTTATTTGAAAATAGTGCCTTGCAGATGTAATTAAGAATGTCAAGGAGAGCTCATACTGGATATTAGCTTGGCCTAAGTGACTGATGACTGGTATCCTTATACCTGGAAGACACACAGGGTGGAGCCCCTGTGAAGACTGAGCCCGCGATTGGGAGGATATAAGCGGAGGAATGCCAAGCATCCCTTGCAGCACCAGAAGCCAGGAAAGAGGTATGGAGTGGACTCTCTGAGTCTCTGGAACTAACCAACTCTGCTAATACCTTGATTTCAGACTTCTGGACTCCAGAGCTGTAAGAGAATACATTTCTGTTCTCTTCAGCCACCCAGTATCTAGAACATTGTTATGGCAAAATTTTGAATAAAGATATTTGTGTTTGTAGAATATAAGTTAAAATAATCAAGTAAAAATAAAGCACTGAATTCTATAACATTTTGTTATAATTATTATTAAATATTAGTTAACTGAATTAGGTTATAATTTAACAATTTCTTATATTTTAATATACTAGAGATATAAGGTGTATAATTCTACATGAAGGAATTATTCTGGGGATATTTTTAAGTAAATTTAAACATCTTAGTGTTTATCAATTCCTCATTGCAGCATAAAGTTACACACAAAACAACCATAAAATCTTGGTAGCAAACAATAATCAGTGTATGTTTCTTAGTATATGGGGTCATCTGGGATTGTCAAGCCATCTCTATTTTTGCTGGGCTCACTGGCATGTCTAGCCATGTCTGGGGATCAGTTGGCTTTCCATGATTTAGGCTAGCTTTGTCTGGGATTCCACAGGTCTCGCATCCTTCACTAGATTAGTGTAGTCTCTCTCATGTTTTCACAGCAAGCACAAAAGCCAAGAGCAAGCCTGAGAACTGAAGGAGGCTTCATAAGGCTTAGATTTGGAAAAGACATGCTGTCATGTCTTCTTTATTGTATTGACCAAGCATGTTGCATGACCAAACCTAAAGTCAGAGAGAAGGGCACTACAAAGAAACAAGAGCAAAAGTACTGGGCACCAGGAGGGGTGAGGGACTGAGATATTCAAAAGAAACTTATCATATTTGTTAAGAAGAGATGCCGATCTTAATTTTGTTTGCTCCTGTTCTTGTCAGTCAAATGAACATTCTTCCTGCCTCCGTATCTCCAAAATATACTCCACGCTGTAAGCAGCAGAAAATTTCTATCAATGTTGAAAGTTCTCAAGCTTCAGGTACACAAGCTCTATATAAAAACGATTTTCTTCCTATGCGCAGTTTCTCTTCTTTCATCTCTAAGTTTCTGACTATCAAAATGAGTCACTGCATGAATAATAAAGGGGGCTATTAAGAATGATTTAGAAGGCTTCATCAAGCACCTTGGTCACTGGAGAAAGGAAATCATTAAGATATTGTTGTAGATCAAATCTTTCTTCCAACACTTTTCCTCTTTTAGTTTACCTGGCAATTAAGGATTAGATCACAGGCTTTTACAAGTGGCACAGCTGTGAAGTTAGAACACTGCACCCCTCAGAAAACGACAAAACGACTGTAACAATATTGCGTTAAACCTCACGAGTCTATGGCAGAAACTGAGCACTAAAGTCAGCAAACAGGAAAGAATCCTGCAGAGTGATGATCCTTATAAGAAGCAATACTCCTTCTGTAAAATCAGTTATAGATATGTTCCTATTTTTACCAAAGTTTTTCATTATATAATATAAAAATCTAATCATTCTTAAAGGCTTGTAACAAAAAAAAAAAAAAAAAAAGCAACCTCTGGGCAAAAATCCTTTATTCACGATTCCAAGAAGCAACCAATTCAAATCTCTTAAAGCTTTTACTCCCATCTTATTTTCCTCCAAATTACTTTAATTTTTTCTTTTTTTCCCCATATTATCTTCTTCCTAAAATAAACATTGATATTTCTTATATCCCCTCAACACCACACCTTCACTCACCGCTTCACCTGTACTCCAGCATGGCTCCGTTACTGCTTTAGCTAAAGCAATTAATGTTCAAGGTTTAAGTCGTTATGAATACACATTTATGAGAAGGAAGCTTAATGGTTTTATACCATATTTCCTTTCCTAAGCAATTTTTACGGTTTCCTAGAGTAAACAAATTCTGCTCTGTAGTTTTCTATGTAGCTTTCATGAATCCATTCCCAGATTCTAAGGACAGTTCTCTCGCCTACAGATGACAGAGAAGGAGTCAGTTTAATTTCCTTTCTCCTTGCTCTTGGAAGTGATTTTCCTCAGAATTTTGAACACATTGTTTTATGATCTTGAAACTTTGGTCTCCCTGTTGAGAGGATTGATGCTGTACTATTTACTAATCCTTTGCCTGCAATCTCCCACTGTCTTTGTATTCTCTCTATAAAGGAATGAAATCTCCCTTTAACCACTCTGTTTTGAAATTTCACAATGATATGCCTCGGTTTGTCTTTGACAAATTTTCTTGAATTATTTGTTTGATAATATTCCCCCATCATTTTCACCATAGGAGTTTAAGGTCTAAACTACTAGTATTAGTATTGGACTTGTGAATTGAATCACTGAATTCTTAGTTGTTTTATATTGTACATCGAATTCTCCATCTTTTACAGAAGATTCCTTTAATAGTTCCTTGATCTTCTAATTCTTCTACTGAATTCCTCCTTATTATGTTCTTTACTTTCTATGTACTCTTTTTATCCTCTAAATGTTTTTTTAAAATATTTATTTTATCTTTCTTTGTTCCATGAACAGAATTCTCTCCTGAACTTTAGAAGGAAAATACTTAGAAGTTTTCATATCCTTGCATTTTCTTACATTTTTGGTTTTTTTCACCCCATTTTTCACTGTCTTTCAAATTTGAGCTTTTCCTTAAATATATAGTGAACCCTGAATGACTAATTGTATTTTTGAATGAGCTAACACTACATTGTAAGCATCATGAGCATGCAAGAAATTGGCCAAGTAATTAGTGTTCATAGAGGTTAATTAAGCTGGGCATTTTCAACTCTTAATAGGAAACTACAACTATTAGTAGATTCAATTTTATCCCTTTGATTGGGTGGTTTCACCAGAGAAATCTTTCAATTTCTTTCATTAGGAGAATATACTGTCTTGTAATAATTTTGGAGTTTTATCTTCAGAAACCTGTGTGGGTGTGCTTGGTTATATTTCATGGACAGAGGAGTCTAATTATATTTTCAAAATATCATTGTGTTTTCATCATCCTTCATATGGACACATTTCAAAATCTCTTTAATTTCAAAATATTTCTGGGATTCTTTAGAGATAATATGAATAACGAAGTTCAGACATTAAGTTCTTGTTACTAGTTCAGGAAAGACTCACCCACTTATTTTCCAGATTCTAAACTCTTGATACTAATTCTATTTTGACCATCTCTCCATCTTGAGGGTTCAAATTCTTTCTTTTTTAAGTTTTTAATTTTAATTCCACTATAGTTAACATAGAGTGTTACATTAGTTTCAGGTGTACAATACAATGAATCAACAATTCTATACATTACTCAGTGCTCATTATGATAAGTGTACTCTTAATCCTCATCACCTATCTCACCCATCCCTCCTCCTGCCTCCCGTTGAGTAACCACCAGTTTGTTTTCTTTAGTTAAGAGTCTGTTTTTTGGTTTGTCTCTTTTTCATTTGTTCATTTGTTTCGTTTCTTAAATTCCACATATGAGTGGTAATTGTCTTCCTCTGACTGGGTTATTTCACGTAGCATTATATCTGTAGCTGCAAATGGCAAGATTTCAATTTTTCATGGCTCAATAATATTCCTTATATATATATCTATCTACATATATATCTACATATATCTTCTTTATCCATTTACGTATTGATGGACACTTGGTCTCCTTACATAGTTTGCCTACTGTAAATAATGTTGCAGTAAACATAAGGGTGCACATATCCTTTTGAATTAGTGTTTTTGTATTCATTGCGTAAATACCCAGTAATGCAATTCCTGGATCATAAGGTAGTTCTATTTTTAATTTTTTGAGGAACGTCCATACTGTCATGGTGGCTGCACCAGTTTGCATTCCTTTTGCTCAAGGGTTCCTTTTTCTCCACATCCTTGTCAACACTTGTTGTTTCTTGTGTTTTTGATTTTAGCCATTCTGACAGGTGTGAGATGATATCCCATTGTGGTTTTCATTTGTATTTGCATTTCCCTGATGATTAGTGATGTTGAACATCTTTTCATGTGTCTGTTGGCCACCTGGATATCTTTGGTGATGAAATGTCTGTTCATGTTTCTGACCATTTTTTAAATTGGTTTATTTGTTTTAGGGTTTTGAGTTATATGGGTTCTTTGCAAATATCTTCTCCTATTCAGCAGGTTGTCTTTTAGTTTTGTTGGTTGTTTCCTTTGCTGTGCAGAAGCTTTTCATTTTGATGTAGCCCCAATAGTTTATTTTTGCTTTTATTTTCCTTATCTCAGGAGACATATAAAAGAAAGATGTTACAGCCAATGTCAGGGAAATTACTGCCTGTGCTCTCTTCTAGGATGTTTATGGCCTCAGAACTCACACTTAGGTCTTTAATCCATTTTGACTTCTTTTTTACATATTGCACAAGAAAGTGGTCCATTATTATTTGTTTGCATTTAGCTGTCCAGTTTTGCCAACACCTTGTGTTGCAGAGACTACACTGAATATTTCCATTGCATATTATGCGTCTTTTGTTGAAGATCAATTGACCATATAATTGTGGGTTTATTTCTGGGCTTTCTCTTCTATTCCATTAATCTATGTGTCTATTTTTGTGCCAGTACCATACTGTTTTGATTACTATGGCTTTTTTTTTTAATTTTTATTTATTTATTTGACAGAGATAGAGACAGCCAGCGAGAGAGGGAACACAAGCAGGGGGAGTGGGAGAGGAAGAAGCAGACTCATAGCAGAAGAGCCTGATGTGGGGCTCGATCCCATAACACCGGGATCACGCCCTGAGCCGAAGGCAGACGCTTAACCACTGTGCCACCCAGGCGCCCCTATGGCTTTTTTTTTTTTTAAAGATTTATTTATTTATTTTACAGAGAGAGAGAAAGCAAGAGAGCTCAAAGAGGGAGGAGCAGAGGGAGATAGAGAATCTCAAGCAGACTCATGCTGAGCATGAAGTCTGATGTGGGGCTCGATCTCAGGACCCTAAGATCACAACCTGAGCCAAAACCAAGAGTTGGACCCTCAACCGACTGTGCCACCCAGGCACCCTGATTACTATGGCTTTATAGTATAACTTGAAGTCTAGAATTGTGATACGTCCAGCTTTGTTTTGCTTTTTCAAGATTATTTTGGCTATTTGAGTCTTTCATGGCTCCATATAAATTTTAGGATTGTTTGTTCTTTTTTTGTGAAAAATGGTATTGGTATTTTGATAACGATTGCATTAAATTTGTAGATTGCTTTGAGTAATATGGACATTTTAACAATATTTATTCTTCCAATCCATGAGCATGAAATATCTTTCCATTTGTTTGTGTCATCTTCAATTCCTTTCATTAATGTTTTATAGTTTTCAGAGTCTTTCACTTTCTTGGTTAAGTGTATACCTAAGTATTTTATTATTTTTGATGCAATTGTAAATGGGATTGTTTTCTAATGTCTCTATCTACTGCTTCATTATTAGTGTATAGAAATGGAACATACTTCTGTACATCGATTTTGTATCCTGCAACCTTACTGAATCCATTGATCAGTTCTAATAGATTTTTGGTGAAATCTTCAGGGTTTTCTATGTATAGTATCACATCATTTGTAAATAGCGAAAATTTTATTTTTTCCTTACCAATTTGGATGCCTTTTATTTCTTTATGTTGTCTGATTGTGGTGGTTAGGACTTCCAGTACTATGTTGAATAGAAGTGGGCAAAGTTCTTGATCTTAGGGGGAAAACTCTCAGTTTTTACCACTGAGTATGATGTTAGCTGTAGGTTTTCATAGAAGGCCTTTATTATGTTGATGTCTGTTCCCTCTAAACCTACCTGTTGAGAGTTTTTATCATGAGTGGTTGTTGTACTTAGTCAAATGTTTTCTACATCTATTGAAATTATCATTTTGTTTTTATCCTTTCTCTGATTGATGTGATGTATCACATTGATTGATTTGCAAATATTAAACCACCCTTGCATCCTAGGAATAAATGCCATTCGATTATAGTGAATGTTTTAATGTATTGTTAGATATTATTGATAGATTATTACTATGAATGGTACCTAATGTCTGATACACATACTTATATTTTGTAGAAATAATTTGATACATTTATTAAATACCCTAAAAATATTAAAGTTGGGTAAATTAAAAAGTTAAAATAAAGTATTATACCCCATATTGTCTACTTTTGCTACAAATATTAAGTTTAAAATGTTACTTAAGAAACAAGTCTGAAAGTTGTTCAAAATCACTATAAAGTAAAATTTTCACTTATGAAATACTGAACTGATAATTATGTATTAAATTTAACCTCTTAAATATTAAGAAATTATACCATATTATGATGCTTAATTTTTGATAAAGTATTTTTTAAATTACTGCTGCTAGGGAATAAAAAATGAAGTAAGACTTTGCAGGTTATTTTCAAAAGCTCTAAAAACCACTCCATCCTAGTCCATAGAAAACAATAAATACATACAAGGAACATTCTTTTTGATTCATATATTAGAAAATTTGATGAATGGATCATTCAGCAAGCTGACTATTAAGCAAATTGTTTTTTTGCAAATCAACCTAAAGCCATTATGCACAATTGCAACTAATGCCTGCTTGTGATTGTAATAGCAATCCTGCATTTACTTATTTATAAGAACAACATTTATGAAGTATTTGATATGTTTGCTACAGAGCAAATTGATATACAAAGGTGACTAATACATATCCTTTGTTCTTGAAGGTTAGAGTCTAGCAAGAGAAAGAAGCATGTTAACATTACGCACAATAAATAAGATACATACTGTAAAAGGCAGAAACAAAAGTCCAGAGGAATACAGAACTGGCCTAAGTAGGTAGTTCTACCAAGGGTCACTGTAGAAGGCTCATAGCAATGTCTTCTTGTCTGGACATTGTAATGGGGAATTTGGTAGGTACAGAATCATGGAAAAGCCAACTTGGACTTATAAAAGGGTCTGGCATTTTAGAAGCACATTATTTTATAAGTGTGTACATGATCTTGTGCTTTCATTACCTGAAAAGGGGATTTCTGTGACAGAGGAGTCTTTTCAGGCAAGAAATAAAGGGCCAACTTGAGGCAGGATAAGAAAGATAAGGCAGAGGGATTCAAACGGCGCTTTAGGTAGTAGCCAATTATGCACTCACAAAAGCCATAAAGGGGGATGGAGAGGCATGACTGGTTAAAGGAGGAAGATAGGATGAATCCAGGTATGTTATTCAGTTAGTTGATTCTGGATTTCTAAGTTGGGAGATTGCTTGGTTTGATGTCATTAACTGCAGATGGCATTTAAAGGAAAAGAACAGGTGAAGATCGAGTTTGAAAAAGGATACTTTTGTATGAGTGGGATTCATGTTGGAGATATCTATAGTCATCTGGACATATCTGTAAGAAGTTCAAGAAGGAGGTTAGCTCCAGACATATGAATTCTGTGGTTGTATTTATTTTCTATTGCTGTATAACAAGTGTACTACCAACTTCATAACAGAAAGCAATACCAATTTATTATGTCATAGTTTCTGTAGATCAGATAACTGGGCAGGATCTGGCTGAGTTCTCTGCTCAAGGCCTCACCAGGATAAAACTGCATTCTCACCTGGAGGTTTAATTCAAAATCAAATTCTAAGCTTTCTTGGGTTTGCAGAATTTATTCCTTTGCAGGGGTAGCTAGAATGGCATAAAAGAAACAATTGTTCGTTATAAGTGAGCACTATTAATACAAGATATTCAGATGTAATTTTATACTGGTGTTAGTGACATATTGACAGAATTATACATTCTAAAGCTAAGTAATCATATAGATAATCATATTTAATCTCATTTTAAAGTGAGCTTAGAAATTACCTTGGAATCTGGTAGTGTAATTTTGCCATTTCATCCGCTAGCTAAAGTAAATATTAAGAAATAAGCAAATTGCCATAGTCAGGGCAATTATTTAGAAATATGACACAAAATTTACTTTCCTGACTATATTCCAGTCTTTTTCATACTAAAACAAGTAGGCATTTTAGGAAAATTTTCAATTTTACAATTTTATGACAACTTATCCATTTAGAAAAAGGCCTAGAATGAGGATAGGAAATATGGTTTTTCACCTTTAATACTGAGTATTACTTAACTAGTTATAAAAACTCTAGAAATGTGGAAGTATATCATTCTTATTCTGATAGCAAAGACTCAGAAAACACTGAACATAATTCATTCTACTTTCATGCTAGAAATCAAAATACACTTACATTTGAGATGTGTATGGAATACTTACACTCAATAAAAGTATGTAAATTGAGTTTGTAAATTGTATTTGAGTAGAAAATATCTATATCTGAACTTGATTACTTTTTTCACAGATATAAAAATACCACAGTCACTATAGCTATAGTCCAAAGAATAATTCACTGAATGGATTTCCAGTGAAGCAATTCAAAGTCAAGAAGCTAAAGATTTAATAATAAAGAACAGGTGATAGACTCTACAATACCAGATCCAAGACAGACAGAGTAAGGCATAAGATCAACTCACTTTATTAATATAGATTTAGAATTCTGTCTAGAGTCATATTCTCTGGTTTAAAACTGTTTCTTGAGTTCACAATGATCTCTTTCCTCCTAACTTTTCTATTTATATATAAATTGTATTAGTTTTCTATTGCTACATTACAAGTCACCACAAACTTAGAGACTCAAAACAACATACCTTCATTTTCTCACACTTTCATGGGTCAGGAGTCTGGGTATGGCTTCACATGGCCCCCTGCTCCGTGCCTCAAAAGGCTGCAATTAAAATTTTGGCATCCTGCAATTTCTCAATTTCTCTGCACTTTGGAGCCCTCTTCTAAACTTACATGGTTGTTGGCAGCATTCAGTTCCTTGTGGGTATAGGGCTGAGATCTATACTTTCCGAATGACTGTCAGGTAATACCCCTCTCAGTTTCCCAGGCTGCTCCCAGTTCTTTATTCCAAGGCCTCTGCACTGGCCCACTGACAACATGGCAGCTTACGTCTTCAAAGCCAACAAGATCCTCTCTCTGCTTTTTGGACTGTCCATTCAGAGAAGACCTGAACACTTTTTTGAAGGGCTCACCTGATAAATCAGTCCCATATAGGATAATCTCCCTTTCATTAAGTCAAAGTTAATTTATTAGGGATATTAATTACATCTACATATCTCTCACCTTTCCTGTATTCTGGCAAATTCTTGGAAATTGCTTCCAAGCAATTCAAGGTTCCACCTGCAATTAAGGGAGTGGGAGTTTATACAAGGGCAAGTACACCAGTGGGGGATTTGGGAAGTCACCTTCTGCCTACACTCCATTCCAACCCATTCTCAATGGTCTTCCCAAAGTAATCTTCCTTAAATTCAAATTAAACAACATAAAACTACTACATAAAATTTTTAAGAGATTCTTTATTGACTTAAAAATCAGGTCAAAATTCTGTAATATGGAAAGCCTCTTGATCTCCCACATGCATACATCTGAAGTCTCTTTCTGTCCATTCCCTGCCTCTGCTGATCAAGCAACCTAGACCTGTTGAAGTTCTTGCATTAGGGCATATGAACATTCAGGTTTTAGTTCAGAGCAGTATCTACTCTCACATTTTACCTATAAAATGTTTGTCAACTTACACATCTTTGCCTTTAAAAATACTCTGATTACTAAGTTTTAAAAACCTCATCACAGGCATTTATAATACACTTTGGATATAGTAAATTTGTAAAATCTATGTATATGTAATATCCAGATCCAGATATATATCCTACCCATAGCTATATCTCTACCTGTTACATAGATATATTACTTTGTAGATAGATGTGCAATTAAGATGGTGAAAATATTCTCCTACTTTATTATTTGAGACCTTCATATTTTTATCTGTTATGTTACGATATGATACATCAGGAATTGGTTTTTGTATATTATTTAAAGGATAAGAAAAGATTCAGGGGTTTTTTTTTCCCATATAAATACAAAATTATTCTAGCATTATTTATTGAAAACAATTTTCCCTTTTTTATGAAAGTAATAAATGTAGCAAATTACATGATCAAATATGTAAAGATATTTTTGTAGACTCTATTTTCCTCTGTTGTCATGCTTGGCTATTCTTGCACCAATACCACATGTATTTACTTACTGTAACTTATAATAAATCTTTATATCTGGCATGTATATCTTGCAACTTGTTCTTTTTATTCAGTAATATTTTCCTTATTATTCCTGGTGTGTATTCCATATGCATTTTGGAGTCAGTTTGTTAATTCTATTTAAAAATACTGAAATTTCTATTGGAATTTCACTGAATGCATAGATGAATCTGGTGAGAAAGGTCAAGTATTTTGTTTATGTAGTTTTGGTTCAATTACTCTTAGTAATAGCTTGTACTTCTCTGTGAAGATGGCTTGCATAGTTTTCTATATCTCTTCCTCTATAATGTTATTTTATGCTATCTTAAGAAGTATCAGAAAAAGAAAGCCCAACTAAAAGTGGGCAAATGGTTTGAACAGCTACCTCATGAATATGCATATCAAATTGGTCAATACACATATCAAAGGGTGCTCAACATTATTATTATTCAGTAAAGTCCTATGAAAGCTCTGGCTGAGATTCAAGTACTCAATCACAGGAATGGCTGGAATGAAGGAAAACCAACTGACAATACCTTCGTAACATGCCGTTTGGGTTTTGTGTATGTGTGAGTGCTTACGTGCATGCATGTGTATATGTGCGTGTGCTATCTTAACCCAGTTTTGAGGCCCTGGCTAGAGGCTGGTCATCTTGAGCTACTGATTAATCCATATTCCCAGTCACTCCCCTTACAGGACTCACACTCTGGGCCAATATACATTCACCCTGATCACTCAGGGCCAGATATCAGACATCACGGATAGCTGCTTCTCCATGCATATAAGCATATTCGGTCTCAGACACATACCTGGAGGTGTTTATGAAACAGTGCAACATATTTTAATTACGTAATATCATACAATTTCTGTGTGTATTTCCTCAGTAATGTTCACTCTGAAATAGATTCTCACATACCCCAAAGAGGGCATAAGTGTGCATGAAGATTGCAATGCATGAATGACTTTTTCAGAAATTCATTTTTTCAAGGTTTATCAATTCATTCAGATAGTTTTAAAAATATTTCAAGTGGATTTTTTCAGTCTTCTGTATAGTAATCTTGTACATAAAGCAACAATAATTATGGGTTCCAACCAGTTTCCTTCTTCTCACCTCGAGATGAAGCTAATTCCATTTGACCAGTAAGTAGTATTGGTGGTATCAGCCTTAGATGCTTAATTTTCCTTCAAAAAAGTAAAAATATATATATATATATATACACACACACACACACATATATATACACACACATACATACATATAATTATTATTATTAGAATAGCCACCAATTTGTGTTAGTTAGTCATGATCTGAGCCGAAGGCAGCCACTTAACTGACTGAGCCACCCAGGTGTCCCTTGATATGGCTATTTAAACACCTTTCCTGGGGTGCCTGTGTGGCTCAGTTGGTTAAGCATCTGCCTTTGGCTCAGGTCGTGATCCCAGGGTCGAACCCCACATCAGGCTTCCTGCTAGGTGGGGAGCCTGCTTCTCCCTTTCCCTCTGTGGCATCCCCTGCTTGTGCTTGTTCTCTCTCTCTCTCAAATAAATAAAATATTTTTTTAAAGATTATTTATTTATTTATTTGACAGAGAGACAGCCAGTGAGAGAGGGAACACAAGCAAGGGGAGTAGGAGAGGAAGAAGCAGGCTCCCAGTGGAGGAGCCTGATGCAGGGCTCGATCCCAGAACACTGGGATCACACCCTAAGCCAAAGGCAGACACTTAACGACTGAGCCACCCAGGCGCCCCTCAAATAAATAAAATCTTTAAAAAAATATAAACACCTTTCCTGTTAACTATATCACCTGCAGTTTAATTAAAATCAGATTTAAGAATTCAGATGTTGAAAATTTAGTCATTTTGGGGGTTTATTCTCCATTCTACTTCCCAAGTTCCAATTTTATTTACTAGCTTTTCCCTAACTATTCACTGTCTCTTTCTAGGTTTACTGTGACTCATGTCTGTGGCTCTTAACAGTTGGTATTGTGGTAATTTTCATACTACCAAGCTTACTTTGATTAGGTAATATCCAAACATTCTCATTAGAAATTCTTTTTCTTTTGACTGAAAATGTAAAATGAACTCTTGATGATCAGAATTGACCAAACAGTACAAAAAATAATTTTTTATCATTAATGCAGTAATAAATCAAACATATAACTCATTGCAATTTATCAGCTATTGATTTATTCACAATGATTAAATAAAATTTACTATGAAGATAGATAATAAAATGCAAAACCGAATACATCTTTTCCTAAATTTTGTATCACATAGGCAAGTATGGTATAGAATACAGAATTTTCAATCTAATTATTTTTTAATTTTCTCAAGACATATAGTATATGTAATCCTCCAAGGTCCTTTTATATCCGTTGTAATTTTTAAGAAGATATATTTGATCTATAAATTACTATCTTATTAAATATTTAAAAGACTCATATTATTGACAATTTTCTTTAAATAACTTAATATAAATATAATTTAATTAACTATAAGATTGTAAAAAGCCAAAAAATGAACACCCATGTACATTTAAAATCAATCCAACAAAGGGCAGTAACATAAAACGATTAAAAAAAAGTTTGTTGGGGCACCTGGGTAGCTCTGTTGGTAAAGTGTCTGACTTTAGCTCAAGTCATGACCCCAGGATTCTGGGCTTGAGCCCCATGTTGGGTTTCCCGCTCAGCTGGGAGTCTGCTTTTCCCTCTCCCTCTAACCCCCACTCATGCTCTCTCTCAATCTATCTCTCTCTCTCAAATAGAAAATTAAATATTTTAATAAAAAATTAAAAATTAAAAAATTAAAAGTTTGTTTCAATCTGTTGAATATAGAAATATAATTGTTTAACAATTATTTTGTTATTCCAACTGAATAAACAACAGCTATTCATGTATCTTTACACATATTTAAAGGAACTAACGGGTACCCAGGAGGCTTAGTCAGTTAAGGGTCCAGCTCTTGATTTCTTCAGCTCAGAATGATCTCAGGGTTATGAGACTGAACCCCACGTCAGGCTCCATGCTCAATGGGAAGTCTGCTTGAGATTTTCTCCCTCCCTCCCCCTCTACCCTCCTCCTCTGTCTAAGATCACTAAATAAAAGTAAGTAAATAAAGAAACTAACAACTCACTTCTAAAACATGCATGATACAGCATGTCAATGTCTGCTTTCCGTTGTTCTTAGTCTACTACTATTTAGTGTTTAGTAAATAGCAAGATGTCATAAAATACTGCACAGCTCATGGAAGTAAAATAATTTATGCTGTGTAACATAATTTTCAATTTCCTAATATTATGGAAGAGAATACTGTTTAAAAACTAAGTACTATAACTGACAAATGATATTTGGCACTATATGGGAGAAAAGCAAATAACCACCTAAATATCTCAACTGACATCCTAACAAAAGAGAGATTAAAATATAGTGTAACTATTTTATAATTATTATATTATTTTACAATAATTATAATTATTTTGAATTATTTATGGATAAAACATACTAACTGATGACAAGAGTTTTAATTTGGAACGTTCAAGGAGAACTTTGTGGTTAACAACTGCAATGCCATCACCCCTTTCATGTGTTATGGTCCAATTCAAGCATCTTTTGAAAACATTAATATATACAGTTCATCCAATATCTGTTTTAGTATATTTAAATGTATGAGCTATGTCTTCTTTATCTGAAACATTTACCATCTGACTTCTTTCATTCAGTATGCCTGTTCTTCCACCTGGGATTTCATAAATGGCAAAGCAGAACGACTTCTAATTCAATATATCTTTGATGATATAAACCTCAAAGATACTGAAGTGGCATTAAAAATTTAATTTCACCATTTGAATGTTTTTTGACCACCACCATCTCCATGCTTTGATTAAAATTCTTTGATATTTGATTCTCACTGCTCTTCAGCAAGAGGTGTAACTCATTATGGTGGTTCATCAGTATGAATACTCTGTTTCTAATCTCCCTATTCAGACGTAGTCAAAAGAACATGTAAAGCTGTCATGTGTGCCAACATCAGCCTTTCATATGTGCCAAGATTTTTGCCCTCATGAAATCTTTGTGCCTGTATTTTTTTTTTAATTGCCACTTTTATCTTGGTGCTTTTGAGCCATCCTTCCTATTGTAGCTCAGTAACATTTTCTCTGGGGATTTTTCTTCATTCTCCTTTTCTTTTAGTATTTTGTCTCTTTTTCCTAGCATCCCTTCCATTTGAAGTTACATACATCAGATTTCATTAAATGTCTGATATTAAAATATGTTATTACTGTCAGAGACATGTTATATCTCTAGGAATAAATTCTGAAGTCAAGAATTCTGTTTAATTTTGATCAACACTCTGCCTATAAATTTTAGCTTGGGGATTATTTTTAATGATTGAATCTAGGTAAAATGATGAATCTGGAAATGGTGGTATACTATTCTTAAATGTACTTTTCTTTTAAAATACTTCTTTCCAATATTGTCAACTGATTTTTTCAACTGAGAGCAGGTGACTTTTTTTTTAAAGATTATTTATTTATTTATTTGCCAGAGAGAGAGAAAGCACAAACAGGGGGAGCAGCAGGCAGAGGGACAGGCAGGCTCCCTATTGAGCAAGGAACTGGATACAGGACATGATCCCAAGACCCTAGGACCATAACCTGAGCCAAAGGCCGATGCTTAACTGACCAAGCCAACTAGGCATCCTGCAAGTGATTACTTAAAAGAATAGGAAAAATGTCTTTTGAATAGGTCCTTTCTGACAAACAAAATATGTAACAGTATGTAAGGTTGAAGGGTTAGGGGTCAGATTACTTGGATTAAATTCTGGCTATTAACTTAAAATTAACAAAACCCTGGACAAAAACCTTCTAAACTTCAGCTTCTTTATTTTCAAAATAGGGGTCATAATAAGCTGAAACACAAGTTTTATGAGGACTATACGGGACATTAGACTCAAAGTGCTTAGCATGGGCTTGAATTCATTGTAGTTACTGAATAACTACTGCCTATGCAATAATTTAAAAATATTAAAATACATGCATATCACACACATATCTTCTACCATCAATGAAATATTCTGAAATTGAAATTTAAGTCAGTATTCCCAATCCCATTGTGGGTGGTAGGTTGCTTTACTCATGTATGTATCACCCTTTGCAATATATATATATATATATCAAATGTTTCTTGGATGAATAAATTAATTAATGTTATGATAAAACATCTTGTGAAAGACTTAAAATCAAGCACCTCTATATGAAAATTGTTAATTATGAAATAGATTAATAAAGTAGAAATTTCCTTGTGGGGCATGTATAAAACACATGTTTTCTTTTCACATTTCACGAAGTAACATTAAGATAGGTTCCTCCAAATAGATGAAATAGATAATTACTAAATTAGCTTTTAATTAATAAAGATGTCAATTCATCAAGCAAATATAGTAGATTTTATTAAACATATTTGTGTGTCCTTTCTTCTAGAAGTCTATACTTGACCCAATAGAATTAGATATTTTTGAATAGCTATCCAATTAAAATATATTCTATTGCTTGAAAAATATTATTACATAATTAACATAGGGGAAGCTTATTATAATAGCTCTGAGTACTCTACAATACTCTGTAAGCATTTTTATTTTTTGCTAACATAAACACAAGTAATAAATGACAGTGAAGATTTCTGTGTAAACCTTGTGGACTTTTATGTTAATAATCTTCCCATGCTCCAAGTGATTCAGTTTATTATTTGTATTTAAAATCCATAAATCTAATTCTTTGCCAGTGCCAAACACAAGACATCATTTTTACTATTATTCATGAATATTCTTAAAAGTGAGATTATAAACTATCAAAAATATTTTCCAAGTTATCTATTACAAGTATTGTATGTCATAGTGGGATCACTGTACCATAATTCAATTTGACGTATGCTCTTTAAACTATACTCAATTTAAAAAAGTCATTTAACTATTAAAGTAGTGGTTTTAAAATCATTGTAAGAATATCTGACTCATACTCAGATACTTGACATGTTTTTTTTTAAGTACTTATACACAATGAGATCTTTTAATCCATGAATATGTAGTATTTGATGTAGGATATTCATTTGTTTAGCACTCACTAGGCACTTCATACTATTTTATAAAAAAAATATTCAATTGCTTATGACTACTCAGGAGGTTTTAAACTTTTATACCCATTTTGAATTTGTAATTTGTCTGAAATGTGTGAAGAAAATTAAATTAAAATACTTCAAGAGAATTTCTCACTGAACTAATATTATTAGCTGGCATCTATTTGAGGTACAATGACAAGCTTCCTATAACTTCTATTTTCATTGTTAATTATTTTTGTTTATACTGTCATCTTTGATGTCTGTAATAAGAACTTTCTTCTTTACCAACATCATTCTTTTGAATTTGAATAACACTGATTGCTTTCATTCTTTTCAATAAAGCTGAACATATCCCTCCCCTTTCATTGCTTTTTCTTTTATGTTTGTTCACTTATATTTACAATATTCTTATCTAATTTGCTCACAAAAGGGATGGGTAAAAAGTCTGCCAGTTATTCCTCTGTTGTATACTGGAATTAGGAAACACACACAAACACACACACACATTCTGATGGTATTCTTAGATAATTTTAAAATTTATTCAAAGCTTACATGCAAATATTGACCTCCACAATAGGGATTAGTAACTTTAAAAATAACAATATCAAGAAGGTGACACAAATACTTCTAGTTCTCTTCTCTCTCACTCTATGAATTGAATTTTGGAGGAAATGAAATTGATATTATATTTGGCATTTTCAAATACAGTGATTATTATCATGATTATACACATCATCATCATCACTCATGAAAATAGGCTGCCAAAATAAATTCTGAGCAGCAAGAAAATTCACACATTATATTATATAAAAAACTGGATTAATTAATACAATGTGTATGAATTCTTTTACTGTTAAGTGATCAGTTTGATTTCCTATATATAATGTTATCTGGCCAAGACTTCCAGGAAAGATGGCCAAGTAGGAGGATCCTAAGCTCACCTCATCTCATGCATACAACTAGATTACACTCACATCAATATAAATAAACCAGGAAATAGCCCAGGACTGGCAGAACAAACTGCACAACTAAATGTTAAGAAGAGGCCATACTGAAGATGTTAGGAAGGGCAAAGACATGGTAGGGTCTGGTCCCTGGAAGGAAGGAGACCTGGCTGCAGAGAGGGGAGAGAAACAGACTATCACACTGAGGAGCCTGCACCAGGAAGATGAACCCCATAACACTTGGCTTTAAAAACCAGAGGAGCTAAATTTCATCAGTTCTTATAACCACGAGGACTTAAAGCCTGGAACTTTAAAAATCAGGGGACTGGTCTCTGGGAGAGCCTTTAGAATGTGATAGGAAACTGAGTACCAACCCTTAAAAAAGAGAGCACAATAAACAGCCTGTGGAAATACAGAATAGAAGTAGCAGTTTGGAAAATGCCTGGGGCACATGGGAGGGAGAATTATTTACACATCTCAGAGTTCACTGAGAGATCTCTCAAGTAGCAAAGGAGCTGGCAGATGCCATTCCTTCCCTCATTCCCCAGCATAAATACACAGCCACCTGTGGGAACCAGGGCAACACTGGGATTTACTACCTAACACTGGCATTTACTACTTAACCATGACACACCTCCTCCAGCCAGGCCTGCCTGTCTTGGTCCTGTAGATTGCCTCCCCCAGAAGACCAGCACAAACCTTGTCAAACCACTACTCCCTACTGTGCATTTTGCTGGGCTTTTGTCTGGTGACAGCAACTGGTCACCTCCTGAAGAGGACACAAGCATGTTGTTAAAAATGTGTGTCCTGCCAATGCGCCATCTGTGGAACAGCCCCAGCCTGCCCTGGTCTCCATGGCAGTTGCACGTTCCCTGTGGAAGAGGACCAGTGCCACCTTGTTAAAAGTGCACACCCACCCACTTTCAAGAACAAGAGCCATATCTGACTTTTGTAACACACAGCAATAGGCACAGAGGGTTAGACAACATGTAGACAGAGGAATATGTCTGATATGAAAGAACAGGACAAAATTACAGCAACAGACCTAAGCCAAATGGACGTAAGTAATTTGTCTGATAAAGAATTTAAATTAATATAAAAAAGATGCTCATGGGACTTTAAAAAAGAGTGGAAGACATCAGTGAGATCCTTAACAATGAGATAAAAAAGAGAGAACACAATAAATGAAGTTAAAAACACAGTAGATGGAATAAATAGACTAGATGAAGCAGAAGAATGAATCAGTGACCTAGAAGACAGAATACTGGAAAATAATCAAGCTGAGCAGGTGAGAGAAAAAAAATATGTGAAATGAGATTAGTCTTAGGGAAACTACCAACATCATCAACTGTAATAATATTTGCACTGTAGGGATCTTGGAGGGAGAATAGAGAGACGAGGTGGCAGAAAATTTATTTGAAAGAAATGATAGCTGAAAACTTCCCAAATCAGGGGAAAGAAACAGAAATCCAGATCCAGGAGGCACAAAAATCACCATACAAAATCAAACCAACGATATCCACGCCAAGACTCATAGTAATTCAGATGGCAAAAGTAGTGATAAAGAGAGAATTTTCAAAGCAGCAAAAGAAAACAAAACAGTTACATACAGGGGAAACTGCATAAGGCTATCAGCTGATTTTTCAGCAGAAACTTTGGAGACCAAAGGAGAGTGGCATGATGTATTCAAAGGGCTGGAAGGAGAAAACTCTGCAGCTAAGCATACTCTATCCAGCAAGTCTATCATTTAGAATAGAAGGAGAGATAAAGAATTTCCCAAACAAACAAAAGTTAAAGAAACTCATGACACTAAACCAGCCCTGCAAAAAATGTTAAAGAGGACTCTTTGAGGGGAAAGGAAAGACCATAAGTAAGAGTAAGAAAAGAAAAAGAGAGAGAGAGAGAGAGAGAAAGAGAGAGAGAGTAAGACAAGTAGGCATCACAAAAGCAGTAAAAATAAATATATCAGTGAAAATCCATCAAGAAACTCACAAAATAAAGACAAAAAGTATAACAACATATATCTAAATCATGGGGAGGAGAGGAATAAATAATGAGTTCAAACTTAAACAGCCATCAACTTAATATAGACTGTTATATGCAGAAAATGTTTTATACAAACCTAATAGTAACCACAAATAAAAAACCAGTGATAGATAGGCAAAAAAATAAAGAGAAAAAAATCCAAGTATATCACTTAAGAAAGAAAACTTATGGTGAGAGAAGAGAATAAGAGAAGAAAGGAACAGAGAAGACCTACAAAAATAAACACAAAATAACTAATAAAATGGCAATAAATACATACCTATCAAAAATTACTTTGAAATGGATGAAATGGATAGATGAATGAAATGGATAAATGGATGAAATGTTCCAATCAAAAGACATTGGGTGACAGAATGGATAAAAAACAAGACCCATCTTTATGCTGCTTACAAGAAACTCACCTTTAGATCTAAAGACACATGCAGATTGAGAGTGGGGTGATAGAGAACATTTATCATGCAAATAGAGGTCAAAAGAAAGATGAAGTAGCAATACTTACATCAGAAAAATAGACTTTAAAACAGACTATAACAAGAGACAAAGAAGGATACTATATAATCAGTAAGAAGACTATCTGATAGGAAGATATAACAATTGTAAATATTTATGCACCCAACATGTAAGCACACAAATACATAAAACAGTTAATAACAAATATAAAGGAAGTAATTGATAGTAATACAATAATAGTAGGGGACTTTAATACCCCACTTAAATCAATAGATAGATAATCTAAACAGAAAATCAACAAAGAAACAGTGGCTTTGAATGACGCACTAGATAAGATGGATTTAATAAATATATTCAGAACATTGCATCCTGCAACAACAGAATACACATTCTTTTCAAAGGCACACTGAATATTATTCAGAATGGATCACATATTAGGTCACAAAAAAGTCTCTACAATTTCAAAAAGATCAAAGTCATACCATAGGTCTTTTCTGACCACAATACTATGAAACTAGAAATCAGCCACAAGAAAACATCTGGAAAAAACACAAATACATGCAGGTTAAATATGATGCTACCATTGAACAACCAAGAAATCCAAGAGGAAATTAAAAAAATACATGGGTACAAGTGAAAATGAAAACACAATGGTCTGAAATCTTTGTGATGCAGCAAAAGCTATTCTAAGAGGGACGTTTATAGCAACACAGGCATACCTCAAGAAACAAGAAATATCTCAAACAATGTAACCTTACACCTAAAGGAGCTTGAAAAAGAACAAAAAAACCCAAAACCAGAAGAAGAAAGGAAATAATAAAGAACTGAGTGGAAATAAATGATACAGAAAATAGATAAATAAATCATAAATAAATAAATTGTTAATTAATTTTTAAAAAATCTCTTAAAAAAAGGAGTAATACCCATTCTTCTCAAACTTTTCCAAAAATATACAAAAGGAAGGAAAATTTCCAAATTCATTCTATGAAGCCAGCATTACCCTGATTCTAAAACCAGATAAACATATAACAAAAATGAGAACTACAGGCTAATATCTCTGATGAACATAAATGCAAAAATCCTCAACAAAATATTAACAAACTGAATCCAGTACACTAAAAAAAAAAAAAAAAAAAAAAAATTCATTACAATCAAGTGGGATTTATTCCTGGTTTGCAAGCACGGTTCAATATTTGCAAATTAATCAATCAACGTGATACATCACATTAGTAAGAGAAAGGATAAAAATAAAACGATCATTTCACTAGATGCAGAAAAAGCATTTCACTAAGTACAACATCCATTCATAATAAAAACCCTCAACAAATAGGTTTAGAGGGAACATACATCAACATAATAAAGGTCTTATATTAAAAACATCACACTCAATGGGGAAAAACTGAAAGCTTTCCACCTAAGATCAGAAAGAAGACATGCAGGGGCACCTAGGTGGCTCAGTTGTTAAGCATCTGCCTTTGGCTCAGGGCATGATCCCGGTGTTCTGGGATTGAGCCCCGCATTGAGCTCCTCCACTGGGAGCCTGCTTCTTCCTCTCTCTCTCCCCCTGCTTGTGTTCCCTCTCTCGCTGGCTTTCTCTCTCTCTGTCAAAAAAATAAATAAAATCTTAAAAAAAGAAAAAAGAAAAAAAAAGAAACAAGACGTGCATGTCCACTCTGCCTACTTTTATTCAACATAGTACTGGAAGTCCTAGCCACCACAATCAGGAAAGAGAAAGGAATAAATGGCATCCAAATTGTCAATGAAAAAAAAAAAAAACTTTCACTATTTGCAGATGACATGATATTATATGTAGAAAACCCTGAACACTCCACCAAAAACTACTAGAAGTGATAAAAAGATTCAGTAAGTTTGCAGGACAGAAAATTAATGCACAGAAATATGTTCCCTTTCTATATACTAATAATGAGGCAGCAGAAAGAGAAATTAGGAAAATCCCATTTACAATTTCATCAAAAATAATAAAATACCTAGGCATAAACTTAACCAAAGAGGTGAAAGACTTGAACTCTGAAGCTACAAAACATTGGTCAAGGAAACTGAAGACCACACAAATAATTGGAAAGATATTTCATGTTCACGGATTTCAAAAGCAAACATTGTTAAAATATCAATACTACCCAAGCAGTCTACACTTCCTATGCAATACCTATCAAAATACCAACAGCATTTTTCACAAAAATAGAACAAACAATCCTAAAACTTGTATGGAACCACAAAAGACCCCAAAGAACCAAAGCAATTTTGAAAAAGAAAAAGAAAACTGGAGGTATCACAATTCCAGACTTCAAGTTATATTACAAAGCTGAAGTAATCAAAACACCTTGTACTGGCACAAAAATAGATGCATAGATCAATGGAACAAAACAGAAAGCCCAGAAACAAACCCACAATTATATGGTCAATTAAATCTTCAACAAAAGAGGCAAGGATATGCAATGGAAATATGCAGTGCAGTCTTCATCACATGGTGCTGGGAAAACTGGACAGCTCAATACAAAAGAATGAAAATGGACCACTTTCTTACACCATACACAAAAATAAACTCAAAGTGGTTAAAGACTGAAGTGTGAGTTCTGAAGCCATAAATATCCTGGAAGAGAGCACACACAGTAACTTCTCTGACGTTGGTTGTAGCAACATCTTTCCATATATGTGTCCTGAGACAGGGGAAACAAAAGCAAATATAAACTATTGGGGCTACATCAAAATAAAATCTTCTGCACAGCAAAGGAAACAACCAACAAAACTAAAAGACAACCTACTGAATGAAAGAAGATATTTGCAAATGATATATCTGATAAATAGTTAGTATCCAAAATATATAAAGAACTTATACAACTCAATACCTTAAAACCAAATTATTCATTTAAAAAATGAACAGAAGAGATGAACATATATTTCTCCAAAGAAGACATCCAGCTGGCCAACAGACACGTAAAACGATGCTCAACATCGCTCATCATCAGTGAAATGCAAATCAAAACCACAATGAGATATCACCTCACATTTGTCAAAATGGCTAAAATCATAAACATAAGAAACAATAAGGATGTGGAGAAAAAGGAACACTTGTGCATTTGGGAATGCAAACTGGTGCAGCCACCATGACAGTATGGAGGTTCCTCAAAAAATTTAAGATAGAACTACCCTATGATCCAGGAATCATGTTATTGGGTATTTACCCAAAGAATTCAAAAGCACTAATTTGAAGGGATATGTACACTCCCATGTTTATTGCAGCATTAGTTCCAATAGCCAAATTATGGAAGCGACCTAACTGTCCATAAATAGATGAATGAAATATTTTTATGCATAAAAAATAATGAATATTTGCTCTTTGCAGCAACATGGATGGATCTAGAAAGTATAATGCTAAGTGAAATAAGCTAGTCCCAGAAAGACAAATTTCATTCATTGGTGAAATTTAAGAAACAAAGCAAACAAACAAAAGAGAAAGAAAAGAGGCAAACCAAAAACAGACTCTTAACTGCAGAGAACAAACTGATGGTTACCAAGAGGGGAGGTGGGGGGATGGGTGAAATAGGTGAAGCAGATTGAGTATGCTTTTCTTCTTATTATTCTTATTATAAAAAAATAAAAATATATAACTAGATTCATTCAAAGAAATTGAAATCTATGCATTCTGATTTGCACACATCAGGATAAGAGGAGAAAATTGTAAAGTAAAACAGAACAGCAACCAGATAAAATAATGAAACTGTAAATTGACTTCAAATGGAGGGCATTTGAAATTAAGAACATTATACAGAAAAGAGAATTCACTAAAAACCTTTTTCTAAATTTTGTTCAGTAAATTGATATTTAAGCTGGAGCGTGATACCTATTATTAATATAAACCTGATTGTCAAGTAAATGAAACATTTTGAGATATTATTAGTATTATTGTCATCATAATCATATTGTGGATACTACCTCAAGAAGAAATTACCTGAAAAAATTAACTACCATTTAAACCAACAGAAAATTATGAACAAACTGCATTCCTAAAAATTTCCAGATTACCATACCAAACAAGTGTTTTATTATTTAAGATAGTAAGGAACATAATAAAGATGGAAACATTAACTAATATTGCTTTGATACAAGTAGCTAATAATTTCTCCAAACAACAGTAAACACAATTACAGACCATTGCTGGAGAAAGAAGAAAATTAAATCTGCCCCCTGCTCCATTCCAAATCTTGAGTGAAGGCATGCTGACTGTATAAATCAGATTCAGAACCCCAAAGACAAAGGAGGCTTGGAACTATAGCTAAGTAGCTTCCAGCTCAAATACAGAGAGAAAGGTAGAGCCGGGGCTGGAAGAAGAATGTTAAGTGCTTAATTAAGAAAAAAATGTGCACGATAGGCCACAGCCATTTGTATTTTTCATCCCTTTTCTTTAATAAGTCATAATTCCCAGGAGAGACTCTTCCAAAGACTTGCCTGATGATGTAATCTGGGTGGCATGAATCTGAGAAATCAGTGTGGTAGAAGAGACTAGACTTTTGCTCAGTGCGACTCCTTTTTATGGAGTAAGCTGATCCTCAAAGGGGCTGGTGTAGAGTCCAGAATACTTCTGTTTGGTTTTTCAATAGATTAAACATTCACAGTTTGATTAGGATTTGGAGAAACAATATACTCTCTTTTTGTAAGTTAGTTTTAATTTAACATTCTTACACAAGGAAAAAAATAGCAAGAAAATAGCTTCCAAATACAGACTGCAGAGAGAAACACAGGATTTATCTCAGATGGAGATTTTTAAGTTATTTTTAAGAATAACTACACCACCACCAATATTGAATATTAGTGTCACTGTATTCCAGTGCTGCCAGGAGGTAAACACAGTCTGTGAAACAGGATTAGTCTAGAAAATAACTGTTACGTAGTCTTAACAATTCATTTTAAGTTAAAAAAAAAACTGATTAAAGGTTCTAAGAATTGGAAATCATTTTCTCTATTATTATCTCAGTACATAAAATTATTTATTAATTTTAACCAATGAGCTCAGAATCAATAACATTTATATAACTTTTAAATGACTTTTAATTACTTTTATTAACTTTTAATAAACTTTTAAACGTTTTGCCACATTATCTGGCACAGTTTCTAAACTAAAAAAGTTCATTGTACTTGTAGGTTTAGAATCATATTAGCAGTTCTTCCAATTTATCTCTAGAGTACAACAAATCCTCTCACAGAGATAAGACATACCTACGTGTAAAATTTGATCTAAAAAAAGGTTTTTAAAATTTGTATAAATATAAAAATATTTCCCTGTCTGAACAAGTCTCAGATAAGCAAGAGTCTTCAAAGTTAAAAATTATTAAACAAATATTTACACTGATTACTTTTTAAGTTGACTAATTGTAACATATGTGCATGGGGGTTATTTGATTCATTTTGTTTTTGAATTATTTTGGACTGATTTTGAATTACTATTCTGCAAATTAATTCTTATTAAAATTGTAGTGATTTTTAGTATTAAATGTTTATTCAAAAATTAAATTAACTGAAGAGTTGTCTTTAATTTCAAAATGATTGCCACATGCACTAATGAAATATATTTAGTAAAAATGTGACAACTTTATTGTAGCATGACAGTGAATTTTCATAAATATGTTTAAAAAATCCTAATAATTCAATTCTAACAATTGAAAAGACAGTTCTACTTTATAATAAATACAATTGCAATGAGAACACTGAATATAATTTGATATTAGTTATAAAAAGAAATGTAAGTGTAATTAGCATTTTATGCTACTATATAATTTTTATTTTAATTAATCTTGACCCAATATTTCAATTTAATTAATTTTTGAAGTCCAGTCTTAAATCTCCTTTGTGAATGAGTTAGTATAGCTTGACAATCTTGGTCAAAAATTATAGCATTCATCTTTAAACTCTAACATTTATCTTTAACTTTATTTGCACAAATATTGTTTTGCTGAACCCATGCAATCTGAGCTATGTAATTAATGTGATTAAAGTATAGTTAATATGAAATAGAAATCATCTTTTCATTCTGTACATTCCACTAGAACAGAGATTGCACAGAACCATGGAAAAGAGGAACTACTCAGTAAGTGTGCATAAAACAATATAACTAACAATTACTATTTTTTAAGGAAGTGGCAATAAAAAAATAAAACTGTTTTCACCATTTAAAATAATTCGGCTTTGATTGTTTTGATGCTACTTTTGCTATCATTGTTAAGATACTTGCCTGGGGAGAAATATCCCAACCCAGAAACTGACAGCTATCAAATGCGCTGTGATGAAACAAAGAAAAATTTTTAAATTTGGTTTCTTATATGTCACAAACATTTTATTACTTGACTTTCCAAGTTTTGTAGGAAGGAAAGAAAATGGGGGAAATCTCAAATTAATTATTATTTAATAAGAATAGCTTGTACTCTATTACTTATTCAGCAGCTTTCACTCATAAAACTTATTACACATTACAAATATTGCCTCATCAATCATCACTCGATGAGGACAGAAAACATGACAAGTTTTAAATAATTTCAAAGAGATCCAATATTAATATCAGAGTCAATTTATACAAAATAAGGTATAATCCTTGCCGAATGATCACGCTGACTTTCATGGAGGATAAAAGCATCAATTCATGTCCTGGAGGAAAACTAACAAAACGCTATTTTAGTGACTGAATTTAATTAGAGCAATGGATTTCAAAATGTGGCTGTTGCCTATAAAATCAAATTCGGGACAAGTAATCAAATTTCCTGTAAATTCAGCACTTACAAATATAAGATAAATTGCAACTTGTTATTATTCATTCTACCAATGAAAATGATAGGCCTGATCCTTAGTCAAAGCTTCTTAAGTTGCATGAACTATTTCAGATCAATAGCAACTGTTTAGAAGTTTTTTCTGAATTATTCAGTTTATCAAGACTACCAAAGACTATTTTAGTATTTGAAAAAGCTATAACATTTTTTGAACTTCTGTTTTAATTCAAAAATTATCATTACCAGAAAAGTATATGTCTTAGATGTTAGCTGACATACTCTGACTATTCAGGGTCAAATTTTCCAATTTCCTATACTTATTGAATGAATAACTCACTTAATAAGTCAATCAATAAAGTCCTGTATATTATTAAAAAGACAAGAAATAACAGGTGTGTTGGCAAGAATGTGGAGAAAAGAAACACTTGTGCACTGTTGGTAAGAATGTAAATTGGTGCAACTACTATGGAAAAGAGTACGGGGGCAGGGGGTGTCCTTCAAAATTATAAGAAGAACTGCCATTGGATCCAGCAGTTCCATTTATGGGTATTTATCTGAAAGAAATGAAATCACTACGTTAAAGAGATATCTGCACCTCTATGTTCATTGTAGCTTCATGTACAAAACATGGAAACAACCTAAGTGTCCATAGATGGATGAATGTATAAGAAAAATGTGGTGTACACACACACATGTGCATGGACGCCCACACGTGTGTGCGTGTGCACACACACACACGAATATTATTCAGCTGTAAAAGGCAATGAAATTGTGCCATTTGTGAAAACATGAGTGGACCTTTGGCCCTTGAGGACATTATGCTAAGTGAAATTAGTCAGACAGAGAAAGACAAATACTCTATGATTTCACTCATATGTGCAGTCTACAAAAATTTAAAATAAAGCTCATAGATCAGAGAACAGATTGGTGGTTGCTGGAGGTGAGGGGCAGGTGTAATGGGTGAAAGAGGTAAAAAGGTACAAATTTCCCGTGATAAAATCAATAAGTCATGGGGATACAACATACATAAGGGTGACTCTGGTTAGTAATACTTCACTGTATATTTGAAAGTTGTTAAGAGAGCAGACCTTGAAAGTTCTCATCACAAGAAAAAAAATTTTGTAACTACATACAGTGATGGATGTTCACTGGACTTTTTGTGATCATTTTGCAATATACACATACACCAAATCATTATGTTGTACATCTGAAACTAACATAATGTTACATATCAATTATGCTCCAGTAAATATGTTTAATTATCTATAAATAGATAAATAAAAGTCTATGAAGCTACTCATAGTCTTTTCATAGTACTAATTTTGAGACTTATATATAGGTAACATTTTTAAATTGATAGGCTATTAGACTCTGGATCAACTGATCAGATATTTTGCCATTATTTTAAAACAGTGGTTGTTATGTGAGGTTAGAGAAATGTGGATGAAGGCAGGTATTGACATTCTACAACTTAAGAAATAGTATATAATTATTAAAGAATTAAATCTTACAATTTTGCATATTATATAATTGAAATCATTTTTACATTAGAAGTATTAGTTTGAAAATGAAGTATGTGCACTATTCATAGAACTTCAGAAGGACTTTGTTTCAGAAAATGTTGCCTTGTATAATTATTTCAGAGTTCTACAAAACTTGTGTAGGGATATATTTTCCTACATCAATAAATAAAAATCACATCCTGAAATGTTCAAGTCCTCCACTCTGTTGGCTTTACACTGTATTCTGTCACTGAAGAAAGGTTCAGTTGGTCTGAGTTTTAACGTAGTTGAGAAACAAGGCAGAATGACAGTCTCATTGCTAGGAGATGTTTAATCAATAGTGATTTAATTTTACCTTCTTTTTTCCCCAATTGACTTAGAAAAACAGCTGAAGGAAAAAAATGTCATTGCTGTGAGACTTTGCATTCAAAATAGCTATGGATTTTATGTTTTAAGCAAATTATGAGCTAATTTTGAATTTCCATAGCACCTCACATGTTTAATAAAGAACAAACTGAATAAAATGATATGGGTAAAAAATAAAGTTGTTTTTATATGTTTAAATTTTAAAAAATAGCACTGTCCTATAGAACTTTTGTGAAAATGGAAATGTCCTCTCTGCTGTATGATATGGTAGCCAATACTAGGCTGTCCATATCAGGCAGAACACTTCTAGAACTGAATTTTAATTGCATAGCATCTTAGTTAAATCTTTTAAAGAAATGGTATAGAAGGTGTTGATGATGCCCAAGATTTTAACACATTTTGATAGTATGATATTATATATTCACAACACACCATGCTGTTACCATTTTTTTTTGCTGTTACCATTTAAAAATCTTTTTAAAATAGTAAATTTATAATTGTAAACTACAAAACTCGATTGTGCTGCATTTACAGAAAGAGGTATTGATTTCTCCATCATTCTTATGGTTATAGTCAGTCATGTTTTTAGTGGTGAAAACAGATGGGATTCAAATATGGTCTTATATGACCATTTCAAAAATAAACCAGTGGTTATCAAATGATACCTTTAAGTTTCAACCTTTTATAGATGTAAATGTAAAATGTAACAAATTAGTTTTCGCATTTCCAACCTGTTATTTGTCATTCTCAAATTGTGTTTTCTCATAATGCATGGTTTTATATTAACTATGTTACTCTCTCTGTATTTTATGCTTACACAAGCCTAATGAAAATATCAATGTTAGAAAAGCAGAATTAACTACATCCAACCTGTTGTTAGTAATCATTCATCTAGAAACTGAAGGCATATTTTCCACAGTATACCAGCTCAAAAAAAAATATTCTGATGAAAAATTTTGGAGGGGAGTTTGTTCCCACATTCATAAATTAGCACCTTGCATGTGCTACTGATTTCCTATCATAAACATTTATTTTGAGCAGACTGAATTACTGAAACCAGCTGCTTAGAGTGATCAATTTCACCCATCTCTCCACTTCTCTTTGCTTCTATTGGCACAACTTTAAAATTCCATAATTTCCTTTTCACAGTAGAATAACAACATTGCTCTTTCTCTTAATGCCTTTCTGTGGAAAGCAGATATATATTAGATAACACTGAGATTGGTTCATCTGTTCTTATCTCTTTTATATCCATAGCCTGCTCACCCTTGATAACATAAATATAATTATCATGCACCTTAGTCAGTAATAGAAACAGCTTTTTATACCAACCATCATTTCAGCTTTACAATGGCTTTCGCAAAGCTATAATTGACTATCTGTTTTATGACCGTATTTAATGTGTTTTGGTTCAAGTTTTCCATAATATATTTCTCATGACTTCACTACACGATATATTCTGTGTCAGAACTAGAATTATATTTATTTTCAGCACATGCTATCCCAACCCAGCACTTCTACACTGTAGGGGTACATTAGAAAAACCCACAGCAGGTTAAGGATAATTTTTCCACTGAGGCAACAGAAGAAATGCATGTACTGAAATGCAGGTATTATCATCCTGGAGAGACTGGTTCAAAATAGGATTTAATTATTCTCAAATATGGTAACTCAAGGAATCAAATGTTCGTTCATCTCTAACTGCCCAATCATTTCCAGAAGACTGGCTTCCAGTTCAGAGAACCCTTCTTTTTACAGACAGCTATAATGACAAGTAGGTAATATTCAGAATTGTCTCCTATTTGAAATGGTAAAACTAGCCAATAAATATCTTTGATTACAGATTATGATTAACGATGCTGTGTCCGAGCTATTCTACTCATTATTAATGACGTGGCATATTGTTAATCAAGACAGATAAAATATTTTATTTAACATAACCAGAAATTTGAAAAAGAATAAAATAGTATCAGAATCAAAATAATATATTGGAAAAAAGAGATAAAAATAATGAGAGGGGCTCCTGGGTGGCTCAGTTGGTTAAGTGCCTGCCTTTGGCTCAGGTCATGATTCCAGGGTCCTGGGATCAAGCCCTGCATTGGGCTCCCTGCTCAGTAGAGAACCTGTTTCTCCCTCTCCCCCTGCCCCTTCCCTCTGCTCTCTCTCTCTCTCACTTGCTCTCTATCTCAAATAAATAGATAAAATCTTTTTAAAGAAATGAGATAAATATAAAAATTAGAAAACTGAATTTGATTAAATTAATAGATGCAAGATTTGATCATTTGAAGAAAGAAAAAATCCAACTATTATGAAATAAGAAAAACAATATAAAAGAGTGTGTGTCTTAATTGTGAAGTTGTTTTTATATTCTTTTTCACACCCATAATCCAATGCATCAGCAAATCCTGTTGGCTCTATCCTCAAAGTATACTGTTTTCAACCCCTTCTCATTAACTCAAAACTGCCATCCTATTCCAAGCCAATAGCTCTCTCTTTGCTTCTTATAATGGTTCTCAAACTGATTTTCCCTATTCCCCATTTAAACCCTAATGCCCATTCCATACAAGAGTCAAAATATCCTTTTAAAATACAAGTCGTGGGGCGCCTGGGTGGCACAGCGGTTAAAGCGCCTGCCTTCGGCTCAGGGCGTGATCCCGGCGTTCCGGGATCGAGTCCCACATCAGGCTCCTCTGCTATGAGCCTGCTTCTTCCTCTCCCACTCCCCCTGCTTGTGTTCCCTCTCTCGCTGGCTGTCTCTATCTCTGTCAAATAAATAAATAAAATCTTAAAAAAAAAATTAAAAAAAAAATAAAATAAAATAAAAAAAATAAAATAAAATACAAGTCGTATATATCTAATTTTTCAAAATTCTCCAATGTCTTTCCATTTTACTCAGAAGAAAATGGAAAATTCCTCTCATGGCTTACACATTTCTTTTTTTTTATGTTCAATTAGCCAACATATAGTATGTACATCATTAGTATTTGATGTAGTGTGCAATGATTCATTAGTTGCATATAACATCCAGTGTTCACCACAACACGTGCCCTCCTTAATACTCATCACCCAGTTACCCCTTATCTCCACCCCCTTCCCTCTGTAACCCTCAGTTTGTTTCTTGGAATCGAGAGTATCTCATGGTTTGTCTTCCTTTCTGATTTCTTCCCATTCAGGTTTCCCTCCCTTCCCCTCCAGTCCTCTGTGCTATTCCTCATATTCCACATATGAGTGAAACCATATGATAATTGTCTTTCTCTGATTGACGTCTTTCACATAGCATAATCCCCTCCAGTTCTATCCATGTCGATGCAAATGGTAGGTATTCATCCTTTCTGGTGGCTGAGTAATATTCTATTGTATATATGAACTCTATCTTCTTTATCCATTCATCTGATGAAGGACATCACTACATCTGTATCCTTTGGGTAAATACCTAGTAGTGCAATTGCTGGGTTGTAGGGTAGCTCTATTTTTAATGTCTTGAGGAACTTCCATACTGTTTTCCAGAGTGGTTGTACCAGCTTGCATTTCCACCAATAGTGTAAGAAGATTACCCATTCTCCACATCCTCACCAACATTTGTTGTTTCCTGTTTTATTAATTTTTGCCATTCTAACTGGTGTAAGGTGGTATGTCATTGTGGTTTTGATTTGAATTTCCCCGATGCCGAATGATGTTGAACATTTTTTTCATGTGCCTGTTAGCCATTTGTATGTCTTCTTTGGAGAAGTGTCTGTTCATGTCTCCTGCCCATTTCTTTATTGGATTATTTTTGGGGGGGTGTTGAGTTTGAGAAGTTCCTTATAGATCTGGATACCAGCCATTTATCTGTAATGTCATTTGAAAATATCTTCTCCCATTCAGTGGATTGCCTCTTAGTTTTGTTGACTGTTTGCTTTGCAAAAGCTTTTTATCTTGATGAAATCCCAAAAGAGATGTGTCTTGAAAGAAGTTACTGTGGCCAATGTTGAAGAGGATATTGCCTCTGTTCTCCTCTAGGATTTTGATGGATTCCTATCTCACATTTAGGTCTTTCATCCATTTTGAGTTTATCTTTGTGTATGGTGGAAAACAATGGTCCAGTTTCATTCTGCATGTGGCTGTCCAACTTTCCCAGCACTATTTATTGAAGAGACTCTTTTTTTCCCATTGGATATTCTTTCCTGCTTTGTCAAAGATTAGTTGACCATAGAGTCAAGGATCCATTTCTGAGGTCTCTATTCTGTTCTATTGATCTATGTGTCTGTTTCTGTGACTGTACCAAGCTGTCTTGATGATTACAGCTTTGTAATATAGCTTGAAATCAGGCATTGTGATGTCCCAGGCTTTGGTTTTCTTTTTTAACATAACATTCCCCTGGCGATTCGTGTTCTTTTCTGGTTTCATATAAATTTTAGGATTGTTTGTTCCAGCTCTGTGAAAAATGTCAATGGTATTTTTGATAGGGATTGGCCTGAATGTGTAGATTGCTCTGGGTAGCATAGACATTTTAACAATATTTATTCTTCCAATCCATGAGCATGGAATTTTTTCCCTTCTCTTTGTGTCTTCTTCAATTTCTTTCAGAAGTGTTCTGTAGTTTCTATAGATTCTTTACATCTTTGGTTAGGCATATTCCTAGGTATCTTATGGTTTTTGTTGCTATTGTAAATGGAATTGATTCCTTAATTTCTTTTTGTACAGTTACATTGTTAGTCTATAGAAATGCAACTGATTTCTGTGCATTGATTTTGTATCCTGCCACATTGTTGAATTGCTGTATGATTTCTAGTACTTTGGGGATGGAGTCTTTTGGGTTTTCCATATAAAGTATCACATGTCATCTGTGAAGAGAATGTTTGACTTCTTCTTTTGGTTATTAGTTGGTTTGTGTAATTGGCTGCTCCCATGCTGGGGGCATATTTGCAATTGTTAGATTTTCTTTTTGGATAGACCCTTTAAGTATGATATAGTGTTCCTCTACACCTATTACTATGTTCTTTGGTTTAAAATCTAATTTGTCTGAGGATTGCTACCCAGCTTTCTTTTGAAGTCCATTGTCATGGTAAACTGTTCCATCCCTTCACTTTCAATCTGGAGGTGTCTTTAGGTTCAAAATGACTCTCTTGTAGACAGCATATGGATGGGTCCTGCTTTTTTTTTTTTTATTGAATCTGAAATGCTGTGTCTTTTAACCCATTTACATTCACAGTAACTATTGAAAGATATTGAAAGATATTAATTTAGTACCACTTTATTGCCTGTTAAAGTCCCTCTTTCTGTAGATTGTCTCTGTTAATCTCTGGTCTATATTACTCTTGGGGTCTCTCTTCACTTACAGAATTCCCCTTAATATCTCTCTCTCTTTTTTTTAAGATTTTATTTATTTATTTGACAGAGATAGAGACAGCCAGCGAGAGAGGGAACACAAGCAGGGGGAGTGGGAGAGGAAGAAGCAGGCTCATAGCGGAGGAGCCTGACATGGGGCTCGATCCCGGAACGCCGGGATCACGCCCTGAGCCAAAGGCAGACGCTTTAACCGCTGTGCCACCCAGGCGCCCCCCCCCCCTTAATATCTCTTGCTGGCCTGACTTGGTGGTCACATATTCTTTCAGTTTCTGCCTGTCCTGGAAGCTCTTTATCTCTCCATCCATTCTGAATGACAGCCTTGCTGGATAAAGTATTCTTGGCTCCATATTCTTCTCACTTAGTACCCTGAATATGTCTTGCCAGCCCTTTCTGGCTTGCCAGGTCTCTGTGGATAGGTCTAATGTTATTTTGATGTACCTTCTTCCATATGTAAGGAACCTCCTCTCCCTAGCTATTCTCAGGATAATTTCTTTGGCTATACAATTTGCAAATTTCACTACTATATGTCGGGGTGTTGATCTAGTTTTATTGATTTTGGGAGGGGGTCCTCTCTGCCTCTTGGACACGAATGCTTGTTTCCTTTCCCAGATTAGGAAAGTTCTAAACTATGAATTGCTCAGATATACCTTCCATTCCTCTCTCTCTCTCCACTCCCTCAGGGATCCTAATAATTCTGACATTAGAATGTTTCATGGCATCATCAATCTCTCTAAGTCTATTTTCATGAGCTGCTAGCTGCCTGTCTCTGCTTTCCTCAACTTCTTTCCTTTCCATCAGCTTATCTTCTAGATCACTGATTCTCTCTTCTGCCTTATTTACCCTGGCTGTTGGAGTATCCAGTTTAGACTGAATCTCATTCATAGCATTTTTAATTTTGACCTGATTAGATCTCATTTCTGCCCTTAGAGTTTCTATATTATCACTAATGCTTTTTTCAAGTCTGGCCTTTGACTGATTGTTATCCTGAATTCTATCTCTGATGTCTTTCTTATATCCATATCCATTAATTCTGTGGAAGAGGATATTGCCTCTGGTTCTTTTTTGTTGAGAGTTCCTCCTTCTAGTCATTCTGTTGAGGAATGGTTGAGTGAACAAATAGAGTCCAAAATATCAACAATGACCCAAGCAAAATGCACCCAAGAAAAAATCTGAGGTTGTTGGAAGCTACCACAGATACACAAACAAAGCCAAGATGATCCAAAATAATAAAAAACAAAAGGGAGGGGAGAGAGATTATAATCTGTCAGGGTGGACAAAGCAGGGTGATCTGCCTGTTTCTAATCAATTTTTGGTCTATGTCTTAGAAGACATTATACCCCAAAATTGCCAAAAATCTGAAATATATATATACGTGTATATATATATACACCCACAATATATAGATATATATATTGAATACAGAGAAAAACAGACTAGTATGGGGCATAAATGTATAAATGTATAAAACGTAGGTGTGAAACAATAAAAGTTAAAAACAACTTAAAAACATAAGTTGGGAAATAAGAATCTATTTGAAATGGGAACAAGGTAAAAAAAAAAAAAAAGAAAAGAAAAGAAAGAAGAAAGAAATGTAAAATTTTAGCCTGATGTATAAATGAGTCATGAGGGAACACCTGGAGCTCCCTATACTATTTTCCCTTGGCACTGGAGTTTTACATTCCTGTGGCAAATAAGCTTATCATTCACCTGTTCTTTCAGTCTGTCATCTGGGGGAGGGGCCTGCTGCTCGGCTTCTTAGGCATCTTTACATGGGTGGAGTTGCCCCACCCTTTGTCAGGGGGATGAGCTTAATGTGAGGTGCTAGTCTGTGTGGCTTTTGTTCCCTGGTGTCTTTCCGCTTCTCTTTAGAGGGTCAGAGCAAATATGGCTGTGCGGTAATCTCTGGCCCAGAGCTGCAAGGTCGCAGTTCCCTTTCTTCAATAAACCCTCCAGGTCAAACCATCTTTACTTCTGTGTGTACCAAACTCCACAGACTTGTGCTATTCGTGCCCACTGCAACTCTCCCGGGATAGTTTCAGGGACCCACAAGCATCTCTGTGCTCTGTGACTTTGCAGTTGAAAGTGGCTATGGGGTCACGCATACACCCTCTTTGGCAGCTCCCAAGTCACAGCTGGGTGCCACCTCAGTGTCCTTTCAGGGCCATACCACCCTGAGAGCTGTTGCCCTATTGTGGGCACAAGCTGTTTTATATCTCCACTGGGATGTTAAACAGCCCACAGCTTCTAAGTTCTTTTCAGGGTGCTCAGGCAGAGAGTGGTGTCCCTACTGGCCTAGCTCATGGTTTATGGTGACCGGAGCTGAGAGTCCCTTCTGGGCTCACTGACCATAACCAGTCTTCCTGCTTCACTGCTTGGGCACTCTATTGGTTCAGGCTCCCCCGTACTTTCTGAGTCTCCTAGAATCCTGAAACCACAGTGATTCACCTAGAATTCTTCCTTATTCATCCCCTGTGCCCTTTGCAGAAAGAGATGTCTTTCACTGGAACAGTTTTCTAAGGGTCCTGATTTTGTGCTCCAGTGTTATATCACCTTCCGGTGGCCAGCTTATGGAGGCTCCCTCCCCTCTCCATTTATCTTCCAATATTTCCCCCAAAGATTCAAGGTTCCTCACTTTTTACTTTGCAAAAAGTAGTCATTTTTCTGCTTGTAGATATCCAGATAAATCTTCTTACGTCTCAGGTTGAATTCATGTGTGTTCAGAATGGTTTGATTGATATCCAACTAAATTCAAGGGACCAGATGAAATGAGGTCCCCTACTCTGCAGCCATCTTGCCCTTCTCTGGCTTACATGTTTCTAAATAATCTTGTGTTGGCTACTGCTCTGACCCTGTTATCATTCACTCTACCATTCACTTTACCTAGACCTACTTTACTTCTATCACCAGTTTTCTCTAGGAACCCTTCTGGTTTATTCCATCCCTTCATGGAACATTCTGCTACAGTGTCTTATTAGAAAACACATTCTGGATAATCTTTTAGATAACATCCTTTCCAATGACTCTTTATTCTTATACTGATTAATGCTTTATTGTTTCTTAATAGCACTTTTCATCATTTCATTTACTTGTCAGTTTGCTTCCTCTCCCATAAGAATGTACCTCCATGAAATTAGTGCCAATTTTTTAAAACTCAGTCTTTGCCCAGAGCCTAGAAGAGCTACAAAACCATAATAACCCTAGACTCACTATGTGCTGAATAAATAACACAAGGATTATTTTCAATAGATATTTAAAAGGAATTGAAATCATAACATAAAGATAGCTATAAAGTTATCTTTCAGAAAAGCTTCTAAGATTGATTGCCTCTAACACCAGGACACAAAAGGACAGACTAAAAGTTCAGTGCATTCTGATATTTGTATATCTCACAGCAAGTTATGCACTCCTTCAGCAACTTTTATTTATGTACATTGTGGAGATCCATCTCTAAGTGTGCCACGTGGCTAGAGAAAGAAAGATGGGGTGAGGTGTATTATTTTCAAGAATATGATGGGATGTTAGAAAAACTTGTTGGTTTGCTATGTAAAACAGTGATAATCTTAAAAAGTATTTTGTGTTCAATGATTCATTTATTCATAAGTTAGTCATTAACTGAATAAGTGTTTATCAAGTACCAGTGATGTGCACTGATCTGGGGATGGGAAAATTTATAATAAAGCAAAAGCAGACAGGATCCATTGCCTTTATTTTGCTTATGGTACAATTATGAAAATAGTTATAAATGATATAATCTATTGAAGGAAATTAGAATTTACATAACAACAAATGTTCCAAATAATGATCCCATAATTGAGATATTTAATGCAGTCAGGAAAGTCAGAAAACAGTTCTTTTAAAAAAGTAAAATTTGAATTGAGACGTGAATAATAAGTAGACATTAATTAGTGGAGAGAAGGGACTGTCAAGGCCTGGGATGAATGTAAGTCAGAAATTAAGAACAACTTCATGGCAGGAATGTGAGAGAAGCAGAAAAGACACCAGGCAATACAGAGCTTTTCTGGCCAAATTAAGAAGTTCCATATTTATCCAAAATGCAATAGGAATACATTAGAAGGACTTATGCAGAGGATCAATTTGTATAATTTCACATTTTGGGACGAGAAACCTGGCCACAATATGAAAACACATTGGGCAAGAACTACTTTAGATGCCAGTTGGCTAGTCAGATCCTATGGCAGTCTTCAGGCAAGAGACATAATTATAACTAAGACTAAGTGGGCAGGTGGAGAGTTCAAAGGTCAGAGATATTTGGCAGGTAAAACTGACATGACTTGGTGATCAGAATGGAGGAGACAAGTGAAGGCACTAAGGCAAGGATGATGTTTCACTCGTAGCATGTGAAATTCTTTGGAAAAGCATTCTATCCAATGAGACAGAGAGCAGACTGGTTTATGTGAAGAAGATCATTAATTTGCAGTTGAGCGTGTTAAGCTTAAATTAACTCTAAGACCACACACACACACACACACACCCCAAATAGGTAAGTTGGATATGAGAGCTTGGTGAACAGAGCTGATTAAGGTATACATTTATGATTCATTTGCAGAATTGGAAAATGTAGGGGTGGGTGTGGGTCTGTGTGTGTCAGAGTGTGTGTAAAATTCCCTAGGGGAGGGTTATAATTTTAGGAAAGCAAATAGCTTATACTAAGCTTGAAGCTTTCCAAATTTTAATATCCAGATAGTATAACATTAGCCAGCAAGAGTAAGAAAAGGAAAAACAAGAGAAAACCAGCACAGATACTGAGGAATAGAATATTACCAAAAGGACAGGGTATTTAACAAGTACAAAATCTGTTGAGAAGTAACATGGAAGCTAAAAAGTCTCTATAAAATTATAGTAGTTCCAAAGGAGAGATACAAGAGGCATTAGAGAGTGAAGAAGATGGTAGTTAAATAAAATATATTGATAAATGTGGAAATTAAGAAAAAAGAAATATATAGGGACGCCTGGTTGGTTTAGTTGTTAAGCATCTGCCTTCGGCTCAGTTCATGATCCCAGGGACCTCAGCGGGGAGCCTGCTTCTCCCTCTCCAGCTCCCTGGGCTTGTGTTCCCTCTCGCTCTCTCTCTCTGTCAAATAAATAAATAAAATCTTTTTTAAAAAATACATATTGTATTTGGAGAGGTCGATATAATTTTAATTGAGATTTTTTTATCTTTAAAAATAAATGAGAAGATACAGTTGCAAGAGAGATGTTGAATGCTTTTGAGATACATGGAAATGGAGTACAGAGATATACATTAGCTAGCAAGGACAGCTTTTAAGTTTAAAGAAGAAAGATGATCAAGAAATAGTTCCCTATAATTTTCAGTGATAAATTGGTGTGAGATACTGGAATAAATACATATCTATATCTATGCAATCTGTATATCTCTATCTGAGTCAATCTATATATAGGTATATGTAGATTTTTTTTTTTTAAATTCACAGGGACTGAGATAAAGCAAATAGTCACTACTTATAATGGGCACCAGAGTAACTGGTGTCCTTGGGGTAAGACCGTTATATGATATGTAGTGGAAAAAAGAGCATTCAGAGAGATTGAGGATGGGGGATTTTATTGGTTATGAGGAGGTAATTTCAAAAGTCACAGTAAAATCCTTTGGGATATTGAGACAGCAAAAAATACTAAGGCAAAAGAAAGAAATTATACAAAAATGTTGGGCTTGTGATACCAAAGAACACTGGCTCAACTCTGGGACATAATGCATTGTGGATAAAGTTTCAAGAATCATTTTAAAGTGAGCGGATTCTCGTTGTATTTTCATGTGCAATGACACTTAGGAAATGACCAATCCCAAAGCTTTGGATTCCATACATAATGCTAAAGCAAGTCCTGACTTAAAGTAAATAATATTTTGGCAAAGAAGAGTCACATAATAAATCTGATTCTTGAAAAATAATCATAGTCACAGTCAGTGAAAACAGAAGAAACCCACTTTTTTTGGAGTTATTCCAAGTTAATGTTTTAGGAAACAGAACTCAAACCTCAGCCAACTTTCCACTGTTTTGTGATGATTTGGGGGCCATTAATTCTTTGGATAAATACTTGCACTGGGCAGATAGTTACCCATTCAGGAAAAAAAAAAAAAAAGGAAAAAAAAGAAAACAAATAAACAGCAGTACCTATCAAAAACATGCAAAATAAGGGAGTATCAGCAAGAACTTGAATCAGTGGAGGAATACATTTCTGAATATGATTTATTTATTACAGAGTTCACAGGATACTTTTAGAAAACAACTGCTCCATAGACTCCAAAATACAAGAAAACCACAACTCTATTACATGATTTGAAAGATAACAGGGAAACTTAACAAGAAGTAAACTAGACTGAGAAAAAGAGACATTTGGAAGAAATTTGAGACAAATATTATAATAAAAAATGGCAATATTAAACTATTATGATCCCTGCAGAGAGGTCTAGTCTCTGTTAGAAGTCTATTTGAAAACACTGAAAAAGAGAATGCTTTCCAGTAACTTTTTTGAAATATTATTAGTAGTAATGGACATTTTAATAAATTACATATGCATCAATTCTTAGAAATTGTTTCCTTTATGGAGTTAAAAGGAGTAGAGTTTCCACTAATCCCCTGTGAGTATAGAAATTAAATAATATTTAGAAACAAAAGTGATTTAGAAAAATCACAGAAAGAAAAATATTTTGTAAGGAGTCATAAACCAAGTTTGGATTACCAATATTCAATATATTAATTATTCTCCTAAATCTGTCTTTGGACTACAAAACATAAATATTAATTGGTAGCGTTTCATTTTTTGATGTTCACTTTCTTAAAAATTTCCACTCTGACTAGAGAAATTTACATTAAAATAAAGAACCTAAAATGTTTTGAGTGGGAATTTTTTTCTCAAAGTATTTGTCATATGTTGTATATATGACAACATATTCTTATGTGATGCATAAGTAATTCATAGGTTTAGACCTGCAAGTACTTTTCCTCTTTGAATTTTAAATGTTAAAATTAATATATAAAAAATACACTGCAAAATTTATTTTAGTTACTGACTTTTTTTAAGAGAGCACACTTGATCAAGAGAAGGGGTAGAGGGAGAGGGAGAGTGAGAATCTCAAGCAGATTCCACTGCTCAACTGAGCCACCCAGGTAGCCCTAGTTATTGACATCTTTTAAAAAACAGTTTATTCTCTTTATTCTCTTTTATATTCCCTGATATTTAAATTATATTCTAATTTAAGTAATTTTCTATCAATTCATTTAACTATTGTCCACTTACATAAAATTAAACTTGTTCAAATCAATATAATGACTTAAAGTAGACATTATTTTATTTCGTCCCAGTTGAATACTAAGATAAACTAGGAGATTATTTGAACTCACAATTTTGTTCATTGCTCTCCATTTGAAGCCTACAATAAAACAAAATCATCCCATGTCCTTTTTTAATCAGTACTTTAATCAGTTCCAGAGATTCATTTTATAGCTGGCAACTGTTTCATTAATAAAAAGAAAAGAGAACAAATTAACACACTGAATATTTGCTCAAGTTGTAAATTCATCAAGTTGTGAGTTAATTGGACATCAGAATCAATTTTAATTTCTACAACCTAAGAACAGTTTACCTTTTACTCTGTTCATATGTTGGGTATCTTGTTTTTCACTTCAATTTTACATTTTATATTAACTAACGTATATGTCAATTTAAAGTCTATTCTAAGTGATGGAAAAGTCAGGGTATAATATTCTATAAATTTACATTAAATTTAGCAGTTATTGTTATTACTTAAATTGACTTAGAAGTATCAAGCCTTATTTCTCTTATAGATGACTTTTTTGTAATTTTAAAAATTTATTTTACTCTAAGATAGTGTGAATATTTTGCCTTGAAGTTACATGGCATTAACTATAAAATGGTCTTAAGGTTGCATAATTTTTTCTATAAGAAATCCATTCCCCCTAATAATATTTAAATCCATTCTCTTTATTATTGCAGTTAGTTTCCAACATGATTAAAGGAAAAGATCTGCAAAATATGTGAGAAAATGCAGGCATATTACAAAAATGTTAATGAGTTATTTCTAAATCATTATAAGAGAAATACTAACATTTCCACTCATTGATGGAAAAAATCAGAATAGTGTTCTATCTGGATTTTATTTCTATATCATGAATATGTCAAATCAGGGTTATATTTATTAGCTAAACAAAGAGAATCTGAATATTTACAGATGTACCAAACTAGTATAATTAACAGTGTCTTGTACTCTTCTACTTCTAAATGTTGGATTAGTGTTCTGTTGAACATTTAAAATGCATACATTGATTTGCAATATATTTTTTACATATTTAGTTGCTAAATTAATTTTGAAATTTTTTATGTTATTAATATAGTTTCTAGTTACAACAAAATGAAATCCGATATTAATTTCTCCTAAGGTATATAAACAATCTAGTTTTTTTATTTAAAAAAATTGATATATGTACTTACTTGATTATATGATTATCATTAAATAAAGATAGATCTAAATAAATTACTAAGATTCAAAAACTATTGTTCAATTAAGGAGGGGTCACTAAAGCATTACATTTGTATTAACTGTTTTTAGTATTATCTAAAGTTAAAAAAATATATATAAGCTTTTCCCAAAGTGGTGATGATAATTAAGTTTAAAAATTGTAATCAAAATTATGTTAAGGGGAGCCTGGGTGGCTTAGTCGTTAAGCGTCTGCCTTTGGCTCAGGGCGTGATCCCGGTGTTCTGGGATCCAGCCCCACATCAGACTCCTCCTCTGGGAGCCTGCTTCTTCCTCTCCCACTCCGCCTGCCTGTGTTCCCTCTCTCGCTGGCTGTCTCTGTCAAATAAATAAATAAAATCTTTAAAAAAAAATTGTCATCAAAATTATGTTTTGAAACGAGAGGTAACTAGCCTTTTATTGAGTTAAAAAGACTTCCTGTATTCATTTTTATTGAGGCACTACACACACATGTACACACACAACGAAGAACATTCAATCAAAAATATGTCTATGGATCTGTGGCATAATAATTTAGATCTAGTATCATTTATAAAACAAAAAATATCTATAAAAATTCCATGAAACAAATGATTCATCTACTTAAATTATATTTCTGTATACACACACACACACACGTCTCAAAACTTACTTAAAATTTATAGTAAAAACATTCTTGATTAACCATAAAATTGGGAAATAAAATCTACATCATTCAATATTTAAGTTAATTAATGCAACAAATACCTATCAATGTGCCCATCTGTCTCTTTGTTAATGTCCAGGATAAAAAGATGATTAAACCAAATGATTAAAGATGCCAGAAAGAATACAATAATCACTCATTTCTAAAAAAAAAGTATCTTACAGCAAGAGAATAAAACTCAGCTATTTCTCATTATTGTGATTCTGAATCATGGCTTATGCTGAAAGAACCAAAATTTAAGATTTACATAAGAACCCTACCTGGGTCATTTGGAGTCTACCTGGATAACAACACATTGGCATTAATAAAATTTGGATCATATTTTTGTATCACATTTGAACATTTATCTTACAAATATTTTGTGTTATTTTGTAAGATTTTGACAAACGTTTTGTAAGACTTGTAATATATTTTTCAGTCTTGAATTCTGCATTTGAATCAGATTATATGGATGTGACTGGCAGTTGGCAAGGAACAACTGAATCATTCTAATGCTGTGTACCAAAATGACCCTCTGAGATAAAAATAGACAAGGTTCTCAGAGTCTGCTTTGCTGTTGTGACTACAGCAAACTTGCGAGTGGATAAAACATTATGTAAACAGAAGTTTGTGTAATCAGAATGAGGTCAAAGAAAGCAAATGCTGGCATGATCCAATGATCTCATATCACTAATGATTCAAGCATAGAAAGACGAATATAGGAAGCCTCACACCACATTCATAAAGAACAGCATTTAGGAGTTGAATATGCTGAACTTGAAATATTCAGGAGGCAGACTACTTTTGGATGTGTTTTCACTTTTCTTGAATTGCACCCATATCAGAGGTACTCAGTGGTAACAGCATTTGTGGTGATTATACTGAACAGGTTACAATTTGATGGCCTCAGAATGCAAAAAGCCACTTTGGGCCTATGGAACTGTTGGGTTTCCTGAAGCCTCAACCTGGATGAGGAAAGTTTCTAATCTAGTTTGGAACACTAGAGGGAATGTTTGTTCTTTCAGAGCACTGACCACACTCAGAAATTGGCATAGAAGAGGATAAAGCAATGTGTAAATGGAGTGTATATATTACTAAACTGATAGAGCAACCCGATTGCCAATAACTCTGCAGTAGGTCGTGTGGAACTCAGGAGGAACCCACTGCTGGTCAGTGACTACTTATGCTGGAGGTATACATCTATGGAACAGTATGCCAATCCAAACTGATAGGTGTGATCTCACAGCAACTGACCTACAGTCAAAGTGCCACAAATTAAAATCAACATGCATATCATGTACTTCAATTAGTCAGGATGAGAAAAATTAGGGATCATCAATGCACTATGCTCATGGAAGAGAAATAAGCTGTGATCCAATAAGATACTAAAAAGTCTGCATTGGTGAAAACTTTTCTTTAGTTGCTGGATGTGGTTAGGCCTATGGAATTCAGCAGGGTTTTTGCGTGTGTGCATGTGTGTGCCTTGGCCTATAGTGTCCTACTCAGCAATTCAAAAATATGGTAAGTAAAGAAATAGTATTTTTATTGGAAAGTTGAAGAAATGATCTGGTAGTCTTTGGTGTTTTAATACGTCCACATTTTTGTGTGCCAAGTGATTTGGTAAGGTTACATTTAGAGTTACAAAAACAAACATCCAAGAAATGAATGACAAACGAAATTGTCAATGGTTGGGACGTAGTTGATGAAATGGATGAAGATTTGGACAGTAATCATTTCCCCAGCTTCAAGAATACCTGAGGATTTGACCTCAGGTCAATAAACCTCATTTACTCTTTCTAAATAAAGGAATGTATATTTACTCAAGATAAATGAGGTTTGTATTGAATTTGCTAAATATAGAGTCTAGTTATCAAGCATATTGTACTTGATTCTAGAAAGATTATATTGTGCAAACTGTGATGAATATAATCAATGATATTGATTGATATTTGTGTCACAAATTCATATGTGTTTCCAGTGAAGATTGGTTGGATACATTTCAGAGGTCTTGTGAAATGCATGCCTTCATTAAATGGGTGAGGGAACAAGGTACTATTTAAGGCTTTGAAACAGGAAATAAAAGGAAGGAGTCAGATGGAGATGAGGGTAATTGATTTTTATTTATAGGAGGAAACTATGCAGTACATGGAATCCTAATATAGTTAGGATTAAGGAAGGAATTAAAATATATTTATGAATGTTGGTATAATAATAGCATTTATTTTTGTATGTTTCAATTGTGTAGGAGTTTACTCTTGAAGAAAATCCTTAAATTACCTCTGGATAATGATAACACATTTGTTAAATGCCCGTTAGAGTCTTATTGAGATTACTGTCACCTCTCTATTAAATAAATACAGAGGCCACTAGATATAAAATGAACAAAAGAGAAGATGATATTTATTTATCACCAAATATGTGCCAGAAATTTTAAGCAATTTTCAGTTTCATGAGTCTACACCAACTCCAACCACCTCACCTATAAAGAAAGCAGACAAATCTTAAAGAATGATTACTGGTTATCATAATCAGAAGGTGATTCCATTTTAAGCTGTTGTTCCAAATGTGGTATAAATGCTGAAGAAAATCAACAAAACCCTGTGGGCAGATATGTGGCTATTGATGTAGCAAATGTATTTGCCTCCACAGTGATTTGGATAAAAGACCAGAAGCAGTTCACTTTTACCTGCAGACAACAATTTCACACCTCAGCTTTATGTCAGTCCTACAATCTGCCATAGTCTAGGCTGCTGAGATTTAGGTCTTCTTGACATCCCATAGAGTATCACACTGTTTTGCTATTTTGTTGATACTGGATTTAATGAGAGAAGCAAAAATAACTCAGATGCTTTGGTAGCATACATTATTTTAGAGGTTAAGAAAGAAACACGAAAGAAATTCAGGGACCCACACTCTTAGTAATTTCTACTGGTTTTGTGGTCAAGAGCATGTCAGGATATGCCCTCTAAAGTGAAAAAAAAAAATTGCTGCATTTTGCATTGCCAGTCATTAATACAGAAGCACAGCACTCAGTGGCCCTCTTTAGATTTTGGAGACAACATGCTGCGTTTGAGTGAGCTACTCTGGCACATTTACTGTGTAACCAGGAAGGCTGCCATCTTTGTGTAAGGCCTAGAACCAGGGAAGCTCTGCAGCAGATCCAGAAATTATAGACAGTTCTCCACACTTGTAATTTATAAAGCAACAATGAACTCAAAGGATCTGTGGCAAATAGGAATGCCTCAATGAGTTCTAGAGAATCGTTAGTAAATCTGAACAGAAAACCCCAGAGCTTAGGAGTAAACTCACACACTCTTCCATAGATAGCTATTATTCTTTTGAGAAACAGCATCTCGGATGATACCAGGATGTGGAAGAAAATGAAAATCAGATCACTGGTGATCAAGTGAATATGCAACCTGAGTTGTCCATTATGGACTATTACAATGTCCACAGGCTCATTATTGAATTTATACTGGAAGAAGTAGTTGAGCTTACTAAAAACATATTTCTTGGGAAGCAGAAGAGAGAGCATGGTAGAGTTGTTTGTGGTGGTGCAGGGTACTGAACAACAGATTGTGTTAAATCAGGTAGTATGTGTAAAAGTGCTTGTATGAGAAGTGCAGAATAGAATACCTATCAAAGAGAATTTAACTGATTTCACTTTCCTACAGCTCTAGCTTATAACTACTTTCTGATTAAAATATATATTTGGTAAATATATAGAGACTATTCATTATGATTGGCTATTTCACTATCTGTTTTAATGGGTAGCTAATAATGTTATATTATAAAATAGAATAAAATTAAGATAAGCACTCATAAAAACACTGCTCATCATTATATCAGATAATAATATATTATTTCTTATTTTGCATTTAATTTTCATTGCAAAACACAATTATAGTGGTATTGCTTGCATAGCAAGAGTAAAATATGTGTTGGAATTTTTATTTTGCACTTTTGAAATACAAAATAAGTCTATCGCTATGTGGCTTAGGAAAACAATAAATGTGTGACTTTATGCTTTAAGCAAAATGTATCCTTTCTTTCCCAAAAAGATAAGATTCTATTCAACTGTTTAGTCATAGATTATATATATGTGAGGTAAAAGTAATTGTAGAAGTATGTAGTTTCTTCATTATATCAATGAGGAAACCAAAACAAAAACATTAAAAACCTCAGCTGGTTCATATAATTAAATTGGGCAGAACTGAGTCAAATACATGTTTCTAAGCCTATTTCAATAAACCTTCATCAGGGGCGCCTGGGTGGCACAGCGGTTAAGCATCTGCCTTCGGCTCAGGGCGTGATCCCAGCGTTCTGGGATTGAGCCCCACATCATGCTCCTCTGCTATGAGCCTGCTTCTTCCTCTCCCACTCGCCCTGCTTGTGTTCCCTCTCTCGCTGGCTGTCCCTATCTCCGTCGAATAAATAAATAAATCTTTAAAAAAAAAAAACGAGCAGTTTTGAGTGACAGTATTTATTTTTCCTTCTTTCCTATCCACCGATAGGGCTTTTCAGTGTTTCCAGTTAGCCAACGTATGAAATTATTTTTGTTTTAATGCAAGGTATATAATTTTAAAACTAATAGATATTTACAGAATATCCATTGCCTATTTTATGTTCATAGCTGAATGGAACCATGGTCTTTTCTTTAAGGTATATGAAATCTACTTGTGAACACATGGAAGACACACACACAAGATTAAATAACAATATGAGTAGTTGTGGCACTTTATCATAGTTTGGAAAAATAGAGGAGCACAGAAGACATGCTCATCCTTGGAGGAAGTATAAAGTTTAGATAGTTTAAAAAGTGAAAGATTTCTACAAAGAGTTTATGGAACTATTCTGCACATGAACATATGGTTTCCCACAGAGCATTATTTATTCTCCTAAGAATTTATTCTTCCCAAAGGAATAATTATTTTAGACATGAAAATAAGTAAAGGCAATTAACTCAATAAATAAATGAACTAGAGGTGAATATATAGCTATCAATAATTTATTTAATTATGGTATCATAAGACATATTTTGTTCCATCTGCTTTATTCCAGTTTTCCCTTCCTCCCACTGTCACAAAAAATGAGGGAGAATTTCTCATAACATTTATGTTTGTGTTTATTAATCTTGAGAGAAAGAAAAGCATGATTACATGTGCATGTTAGGACAGACACAATCATTAAATAGTTGCATTATTGGACAAGTTTCTTGTGTTCTTGGCTAATTTCCTTATTTGTAATCAAAGTGATATAAAGTGAAATAATTGCTGAATATGATATTGTCTCCAAATATCCTGATTCCTTCCTTTCTTGGTCCACTCTGTGGGAGGATTGCTTATGTCCATCATGTTGAACTTAAAGACTCATACAGTTTGCATTAACTTTAACAGCAGTGTGTGACTCTCCATCTCTCTTTTCCCTTTTCTAAGATGTCCACAGAGAGCCTGCCTTATCATCTGCATCCTGGGATATAGATGATATGGAGCAGATCTATGGCCAATCTACAATTGACATGATCATAGGCAAGAAATAAAACTTTATTGTGGTGACCAAAGATTTTAAGGATTTTTTTAATTGAAGCAAAACTTATATTTCAACTGATAAAGCTACCATTAGTTAGTAAATGCATATTGATGCCTACTATTCAAAGTTTATATCTTACCTGTTAAATGTGCAAATGATGTTATATATATTAATATGTAAACATAAGCATAGCCACAATAATAAATAGTTTTACCTGATTATTATGAGTCTGGGAAGGCCATCAATTAAACAAACAATTAAGTAGAGATGACCTCTCAGACACTTTCAGGTTCTTGGAAATTAGCAAATCCCTCCTATTCTCCATTATTTATCAAGTTTCTTTAAGGGTGGGAAAAAAGGTATTTCAGTCTAAAACCTAGACTGATATTTGTGGATTTATCACATCCTTTTTGGAAGATTATTTGCCCACCTCATTCTTTTGCCTTGATTCTCCTGAATAATACACTTTTTTTTTTGCTTCTGCATATGAAAAATAAAAGATAAGACTGTTCTTGTTATAAGGAGAGAAGCATTTTCAATATTGTGTGATTCATATTCACATTAAACTTTAAAGGGTTTTACTAAAGGAAGCCAGATAATCACTTCTGTATTTTTAAGTTAAAGTTCTTATTCATGTAGCATTTGAAACTATTAAGAATAACAAAAATATTTTGAGTCTATTTTTCAAACTATCTAAAAAAAATATTATGGATTCAACATATTTTTTTCAACATACTGAAATAGTAAACTTTCATTTGTTTTTAATAATTACCTAAGGACTTTTTCAAATTATTTCAATTTGCATTATCTCACTTCCTTTGCCTGGAGATCAAAATTAAACAAATATGGAGATAGTTTCTAGCTTGAAAAACTGTGCTTATTTATCTCATTTTGCATCTAAATGGGAAAGGATTTAATACATTTTTCTTTAATTATTCTTTAAATTTTATTGGAGTATTTTTTCATGTATTGAAAAGTCAAAATTCCCTTAGGAATGTAATTTTCTGTGGAAAATAATGAAGTGTTAAGGGTGCATTGATTCTTTTTACTTTTAGATTCCCTTAGTGACAGAGACTATATACCCTGTGCTCCATCTTACAAAGTAGAACTCAAACTCCGTCATTTTGATTGACATGAAAAACATTGAAAAGATTGGAAATTTGATGAGGGTGAAATAAAATATGGGTCTTGGCAGCTTTTCATTATCGTGAAATTGACTTCAAGAAGATTAATGTTTTTAGATATTATTTTAAGTTGTGTCAATTATATTTGTGATTATGATTCTATGCTAATATATCTATTTTGTTGTTTTTATTAGAGTTCACTAGTCAGGATCTCAATTAATTTTAAATAATAATTATTGAGGTGTTTAAGGGAATAAAAATTTTCAGCCAAATCTAGTTTTCTTATCTAAATCTGAAGGCAAAGGTAGCAACTAGACTTCGCTGCTTTCTTTCTGTATGTCACGTAAACTGGTGAATGCTCTACGTCATCTATTCGGATATCACAAAGCCTTATGAAGTAGGAAGTGTCATTATTCTTATCTTATAGATAGTAAAACATAGCTCAGAGAGATTAGTGATCTTTCTCAAAACCATACCAGGAGCATGTTGCAGAGCTAGGTCTCAAACAGATCTAACCAAAAAACAAAAAACAAACAAACAAACAAAAGAGAACAAAAAACCTGTGCCATTGAAAGTTATGTTTATGCTACTTCCCAGTTTACTGATGAAAATATTTTGCAAAAGTAATAAGATAACAGTTTTTTTGTGGTTGTTAGTTTATGCTTATGTATTATTTTATTTTTAATTAAGTATAAAAATCAATACAGTACACAAGCCTATTGTTTAGCTTGATAAATTTAACAAATATATTCACTTACGTTACTGTAACTACCATTCCAATGAAGATCTAGGATCCATCACTCAATAAGGTCCATCATGTCTGCTCTCAATCAATATTATGTTTTGACTTGTTTTCACATATGTCACACATATCAACCTCAAAATAGCTTATTTTCTATAGGGTAGCAATTTATAATCTATTGGCTCGTCATATTCAAAGAAGCAGCATTGTCCATGCAAAGAATAAGTAGGGAAATTTGTAGCTTGGTTATATAAGAATGGGTAGTTTACTATGATGACAACTGGCAAAATATTAGAATAGTAGATTAACAATATAAGTGGGAGAAATTCTATTTCCAGGACATGATCAGGAAATATTGGGGTCATCATGATGTCTTATGATGGCATCATATATTAATGTCCGAATTTGCTTCTTATTCATTTGAAGAGATTTATTGAATAAGAATCAACACAAGTAATCATGTACAAAAAAATATGGCTCAAATATGTGAAATGCATAGTCCCTGGGACTTAGTGAAATACTGTTTAATAAATGAGGTAAGTTCAATGGATACACAACTTTTAATACAAATGTCCTCTGAATCAGGGAGCAGTAGTAATGTTATTAGGAATTCAGAGAAGAAGAAGTTAAGTGTGTGTGATGTGTGTGATGAATGAAAGTATTTAAAGATTTTAAATTCTATGTTAGTGTCCCTGTTTTATGGATTTTTAGGATCTTTTAAGATTTATATGTGAATTGAACCATGAGACTGTAATTTTATAGAAAAAAATAGGAACATTTAATAGAAATTTACTAATAAAATATTTCCAATAACAATATTTAGGTAAAATGCTATTCAGAAAATACCATACAGAAAGGTCTAAAAAAAAGATAGGCTTCCAACAGACACATGAAAAGATGTTCAACATCACTAATCATCAGGGAGATGCAAATCAAAACCACAATATGATATCACCTCACAGCCATCAGAATGGCTAAAATCAAAAACACAAAAAACAATAAATATTAGTGAGGATGGAAAAGGAATCCTTATATACTTATATTTTGAGAAATGTCCAGAGGGTGCAGCCTATCTGGAAGTTCCTCAAAAAATTAAAAATATAATTACCATATGACCCAGTAATTGCACTACTGAGTATTTACCCAAAGAACACAAAAACACTAATTCAAAAGGACACACATATCCTTATATTTATTGCAGCATTAGTTACAATAGCCAAATATGGAAGCAGTCCAAGTGCCCACATAGATAAAGAAGATGAGGGATACACACACACACACACACACACACACACACACACACACAGGAATATTACTCAGCCATAAAAAAGAATGAAATTGTGCCAAATGCAATAACATGGATAGATCTACAGAGTACAATTAGTAAGTCAGTCAGAGAAAGAAAAATACCATATGATTTCACTCATATGTGGAAATTAAGAAACAAAACAAATGAACAAAGAAAAAAAAAAAGAGAGAGACACCAAAAAACAAAAACAAAAACAGACTCTTAACTCTAGAGAACAAACTCTTGGTTGCCAGAAGGGAGGTGGGTGGAGGAATGGGTGAAAGAGGTGATGTGGATTAAGAGTATACTTGTCATCATGAGCACTGAGAAATGTGTAACACTGTTCAATCACCATATTGTATACCTGAAAATAATATAACACTTTATGTTAACTATACTGGGATTAAAATTTTAAAAATACTTGAAAAAAGGGAATCAGGAAAAAAAATAAAGACTTCATAGATGAAAGGAAACTGAGATAAATTTTTACTGACATTACTTTTATTTAAAAAAAAACTTCTAAAATAAATATGCTGAGCAGAGCATTTTGTTTTAGTACTAAAAACAAAGCACAACTAAACAAAAGTAATAGTCTTTCTTCCATACCTATTGAGTATGTTATAAACTGTTTACAAAAATCTTTTGTTCAAGTATTTAAGAAAATGATAAAGCTTTTTGTTGGTAAGACCTAAGCATTTATTTATTCATTTACGTCTTGTTTTGTTTAGTTTTGTTCTTAGCCTTGGCTGTGGACATGGTAACCTAAAAAGAAGAGACAAATATTTTCTTTTTACTTAACTTTAACTTTATAATTTTATATTATTGTACCATATTAGAAATAAAATGAGATGACAAAATATTCCCTTGGGGAAAAAAATTAGAAAATCCAGATCTGAGAACCAAGTTTATTTCAGCATTAAATCAAGTGAGAAGGAGAAAGTTGCATTTGGACAGGGTGGTGTTACTGCTGCGCAAAAATGATGAAATGGAAGGATGGAAAGAGTATATGGAACATAGCTAGAAACAAGTGCCTTTTGCATATACTTCACAATGCTACCATTTATTCATATTTTCTCACGAATACCACAGCCCTGTCCAAATCCAACTTTCTATTACCTCGGTTAGGTAGTCTCACTTTAAATCCATGATCAAATAATTCATATGGGCACTTGATCCATACACTTTCTTAATTTTCTCATCAGGCCCCTTGGCTTTAACTTTTATCCACATACAATGACTCCATAAATTACATCTTCCCTCCAAACATTTCTAAACTTCAAATTTACATATCTAAGTGATTAGTGGGCCTCTCCACTTAGATATCTCTGGTTTGGCATCTTTAAAGTTGAATTGTGTGAGTGTTTGTGTGTGTGTTTTCATCCCTGAAAGAAAAATCAATCCCTCTAGAGCTTTCTAATCTAAATTAACTGCAGCCAAGATAAAATAATAAATAAAAATAATAAATAGCACCATATTAATATCTCTTTCCTACCCTTCACATCCAAACCTTCAGGAAATACTACTGTCTCTATCTTCAAGAATATATTTTAGTCTGATCATTCATTATCACATCCACAGCTACTACTTTGGAGGTAACCTCCAACTTGTCTCTTTAATTATTTAAATACCCTCTGTATCAGTTGTCTAGTTTCTCACTCTGCTAAAAATGTAATCTTGACACAGCAGCTACAGACATTCTTTAACATGTTTAGTAAGTTCACTGTCTTCTCAAAATGTTTTGATGACTACCCATTTGTCCAGAGTCCTTACAAATAGTCTATTTACAAATAGTAAATAGTCCTTACAAATAGACTATTTACAAATAGTCTAAAAGGACCCGTAGTGCTAATGCCTTCTCTCTGCATATTCTCACCTCACCTCATTCTTCTCATTTTCTCTGCTTCAGGCATGCTGGTTCCCTGCTTGGACTGGCTATTATTGAAATTCTAGACTTTGGTCTACTGGTCTTTTTCCTTCCTCATACCTCTGCCTAATCTGAGCTTCCCTCTGATAGCTACATGCTTAATTTCTTTACTTCATCTAATCCTATTCTCGAATGTCATCTACACAAGAAGTCTCATCCTGACTTCCTTCACCCTGTGAATGAGGATAAATGAGACCACTCATTCCCCTTCCCTACTGGCCATCACTGTTCTCTTGCTGTATTTTACTGTTCCACCTACTGCCAGGCATTTCTCACTTTCTCACTTATGATGACATTTTCTTAGTAAACATGTTGCTTTGCTTCTGTGTTTGTTTATTCTCTCTCTCTTCTTACTAGAATAAAAGAGATCTTTGTATGTTTTATTACTGACATAGAAAAGTACCCAACATTTGGTGGATGATCAATAAACATTTGCAGAATGAGTGAACAAATAGATTAAGTGTTCTATTAAACAACAGCATGACTGATGAATATAGAGATTTCTTAGCACAACATCAGGGATACACTGCCTTTCACATATTGGAGCTCCTAAATTTATCTTCAATCTGTCTACTTGTTTTCATCTCTGTTAATTCAATCTTTGTCCAAGGTACCATCATTTTTCATCTGGACTACTTGCACTGGTCTTCTGTTGGTCCCCATTCTTCCACTTTTGCAGCTAAAATAAACATACTTCACATTATGGCACTTCTTTGGCTTAACGTCTTTTAATAACATCCCCATTCCAAACTGAAAAATATTGAAACTCCTCAACATCATGGCCAACACAATTTGGCCCCCTGCCTACCTCATCCATCTCCTCTTAATAACACTCTCCCGCATTCCGGTTTTCATTATGATTCAAGCGCACCATCACTTCTTGCAGTTTTATACACCGGACATTCTTCTCTCGTAAGCCTACTATCCTTTCTGTTCTTGCTTTGAACAGTCCTCTCTCCCAAGTTTTCCCTCTGAATGCCTTTATATTTCTCATTTCTGAATTTATATTATTGGCTCCATCTCTGGTAAACTTGGCAGCACTGATTCAGTATCTCAGCCAATAATCAGGTTTAGCACGTAGAGAAATTCTTTATGCATGGGGTAGATACATGGCAATTTAAATTAGTAACAGAACTGTGACATGGGTGGGCCTCCTAACAATTTTAGTGTCATGAACTCCATCCTCTGTTTCTCCTTCTCTCATAATTATGGTATTCTCAAGAAAAATTTAATTCAATTCTAGATCTGTCATCCCAGGTATGTTGATTAAATAATTTATGACTTTTTTAATTCAAAAATCATGTCCAACTTAAAGCTTTTTTATTTTCTAAGTATAAATATTCATATCCTGATGACATTTTTTTCAACTACTTTGACATGATTTTATAAAGATGCTCACAATGACCATATAAGGATTGAAAGAGCTCTACTTAATTTTTAGCATCAGATTTCCAAAGAAGTATTTTTTGGGGAAGTTTCTGCACTGTCCATTTGAAAACTACTTACATAATAAATCTGTTTCTATATTTAAAATATATTTTATAAATACACCAGCATTTTCTCACATATCTTGAGGATTTTGCTTTATCTTTCTAATCTGTTTGATTTTTAAGTGATAAGATAATAAAATGTTATAGAAAAGGACCAAAAGTAATGAGACACCTATGTAGTCACTAGTTCATGTTTTGTCATTTGTTCATTTGTTCAACTGGTTTTTGTTTTGTTTTGTTTGAAACAAAACACATCTTTTATAGCTAAAACCCCAACCAACATTTCTTTGAAATCCCACATTCTATAGGAGTAACTTGCAAATTTGTGTCTCTTTCCCATGAACATTTTATACTTCTGTCAAGTATGTATGTATTAATAAAATTTTTGTAGTACAGCATATTTTTGAGTTTTCCTCTATTCTTTTCCATTCAAAATGGAGAAGAGTGAAGAAAATTATAAAAGAGACTAAATTAGGTAATGTTTTTATTTTTATCTGACCTCTGCTTCGTATTGCATGTCCAAAATAAATGTGTACATTTTCATTCTTTGTGTGCAACTTATTTTGAAACTCTTTTTCCATTAGGTAAAAAGGTCAGTATTGAAAAAAAAGTTAGACTTTAAAATAAAAGCATGCATTGAATATGCATGAATTCAGCCAACAAATATTAAGTAAGCACCAAAGAGTGCTAGGAATATGATTTAGAGTTCATTGGCATATATTGAAATGTGTGTGTATATATTTATTTTTCACCATACTTTTGTAAATATAATTTTTATCACTGAAATATATTAATTGCTACATTTTACAATCTCATGAACAAAATATGATTATGCAGTAATATTGAATTTTTATATTTAGCTCCGTTGGCAAAAAAATACACTTTGTTGACAGTTAAACAATATTGTGACATGTTTATGGCTCAACAATAAGAACCAATTTGAGGCTGATAGAAATGCAAACTAGTCTGCAAGGACGCATCATTCATATTGCATGTTGATATTTTCAGACTCAGTGTAGTTTATTTTACATCCCGGGAAAACCAAGAGTTCATCTATCACCTGCTTAATTGTCTGTGGCAAACATTCAGGCCTAAGGAGTATTGAAAGCACACCATCAGCGTAGGAAGAGCAAACAGGCTGTTCCTATGCAATGCCTTTCATTCCTCCTCTCCTCTTCATGAACATAAAGATGAAACAGAATTGAAAAGGAAAAGGAGTAAAGACAAGAAATGCAGTAGGTGATGATGAAGGAGATGATGAGGATGAAAAAAAAACCCCAATTAACATTGTAGATAGGTACTCAGGCTCTTGGTTTTTGATAGATGGATTAGAATCTCATGCTTATCACTTAGAAATTATATGGCTTTGGACAGGCAATTTACCTTCTTTGTGCCTCAGCTTACATATCCTAAAATACAGATATTAATTAGATCAACCCAAGCTTTCTTAAAGAGAGTTAAGATATATAATGCATTTAGTCTGCTCTCTGGATTCACTTTTCTTGTTCCTCTGTCAAAATGTGATTCTTTCTTCTACAAACTCAAAGAAGAATAATGAATATGTTTATGAATATCAGACACATGAAATTTTCTGTTTTGAAAAATAAGAGCCTAAGGGATGAATTTCTTGATAGAACTTTCTCCTTTAGGGGCACACATGTGGCTGCACCTGATTCTTCTATTCTTGTTTCTATTCTCTGCATGTTAAATTGAGGAAGTTTCTTTTCCATCCAAACATACAGTTGCTATTCTAGATTTTTCCCTCTCTTTAAGATAAACTAGGTTGATTTAGCATCTGAAAGGAAAAAATCAAATTCTGTTTCCATACACTAGATTTTAATATTTTCAAGTGTTGAGACTGTAACAGTTCACTCCAAATTTATTTTCTTGATTTCTTTTCAGCAGAAGCTGAAAAACTGTAGATATTAATGGAACTCTTTCTTTCTCAAAGACGTATATCATCTTTCACCCTCAGCTCACAGATTGGGAAGATTTCAAATTACATTTTGAAGAGTCATAAGGATAGAAAAATAATTGCAAGTACTGTATTTTTCAGCCCCATCCAAGGACATCTGAATTCCCTTAGTTTCTAGCGGAGAAGGTATACTTCACTCGGAAGTCATTTACTTCTCTAAGCTCGCACGCCACCGTGAAAATTTGCGGGCACTAATGAGATCCACTTGGATTGCCATCATAAATTTTTGGAAAAAAAACTGCACCTCTCCCCCTGGACATGAACTACTCAGATACTTTGTGATGTCTCCAGCAACTCAGACCATGGTATTTAACAATGATATGATGAATTCCTTCGAAGGCTCTTTATCATTTCATTTGCTTCTCAGATCCCTTAAATTTTCCAGATTACTGTTTTTCTGGGATACACATCTGCTATCTAATTCCCCAAATTTCTGAGATAGCCTGAAACTAATGCCTAATTTCCCAAAAGCTATATATAGCTTTTCTTTCTTTTTCTTTTTCCCTTTTATTTAAGAATTGGAAAATTTTTCTTATATATATAAAAGTCTGCTATTGATTGTCCAGTTGACAAGCAGAACCAGAAATTTCAATTCTGATACAACTTTTATGATACAAAAGCATTAAGAGACCCTTGCCTGTGCAAATTTTATGGGCAAAAATTATAATCTTAGCCCTAATCTTTATCTAATTTAGTAACATCCTTTAAGGAATACAGAGAGGAATTACTTAACAATCTTTTCCCCAATTGCTTCTACACATTTTTGGACCAAATTTATTGTTCAGTATGTGTACAGTTTACAAAATAAAAGCAAAAACAAATGTGCTCATGTTTCCTAGTCACCATCTCCATGCCAAAAAGGGAGAAAAGGCAAGTTTAGGTGATACAGAATGTCAAAGTTATTGGTTTTGATGTGGCTTTTTTATAAAACATGAATTTTAAAGCATTGAATCTGCCAAGATAATAAAAGTAGTTAGTGAATATCCCAGACATCTTCCCATGGATATGTACAGGAAAAAGATAGATATATAATATAATCATAATAGTGTTATCTTATATATACTAATTGAATATGCAGTATTAACTTTATTTCACTTTAAATAAATGGAAGTGACATTGATGAATTTGAAGAAAGTATATAAAAATTTACTCTATTATAAAATATATTTACCATATAGCTCTTCCTTAACTTATGATAGGACTACATCCCAAATAGGTTCAACGTAAGTTGAAAATACTTATAATTGGAAATGCATTTAATACACATCACTTACTGATGGATGTTTGGTAAATTCCATGTTCACAGTTGCTGGAGACATCACAAACTCTCTCAGTAGTTCGAACGTCATAGCTTAGCCTAGCCCAACTTAAGTGTGCTTGGAACACTTATGTTAGCCTGTAGTTGGGTGAAATCATCCAACACAAGGCTATTTTATAATAAAGTGTTGAATATCTCACATATTTATTAAACACTGACTGAAAGTGAAAAACAAATGGCTATATACTTACAAATGGATACAATATGTACATCAGTTGTTTGCCCTGTGATTGTGTGGCTAATTGGGGGCTGCAGCATGCTGCCAACATCAAGCATCACGAGATCCTACTGCATGTTGCTAGCCCAGGAAAAGATTCAAACTCAAAATCTGAAGTTCAGTTTCTCCTAAATATTGCTTTTGTACTATCTTAAGGTTGAAAAATCCCAAAGTTAAGCCATCATAGGTTGAAGACCATCTGTATGTATGCTTTTTCTTTTTCATATGTTATGATTCTTACTTAAGGACATGGACTATATATACTTTTCTCTCCTTCATATTTATCATCTTCTCTGTAAAAAGACCAACTTTTGGTTTTTTCCTCTCTCTTGATTGGAATTCAGTTTATATCCATATCCATTTTATTCCATGCAATTTTTAAATTGTATATAACATTTTGATCCTTTAGCTCAGAAAATTTGGTAAAAAACTTATTCTGAATTTAAAAAGTCTTATTCAGGATCACTTGTTTTATTGAGTTATATTCTCATTACATAATTCTACACTGCAAAATAGTTGAGACCACATATTTTGAAGGCTTCTTGTTCTTTTATATAAATGTCCATTAATTTTCTTTTCTTTCTTCCTTATTATCTTCTTCTCATTCATGATGCCATGCCATTTCTTTTCATTTATCATGTGAGTAATACTGCCTACAGCTTTTGATTCTCCCTCAAATCTGTGACCATTTTATCTGACTCTAGATTGTCTTTCCCTTTAAGGTGAAATTTGAGAACTACTTTGTATTCACTTTTATGTAGCTTAATTTGAAGAAAGAATAGAATTTATTTTGTGCTACATGGATGTCTTTTTTAATTTTATTCATGGTTTTTTTTTACTTTTTAAATTTTTTATTTAAATTCAGATAAGTTAACATATAGTGTAGTTTTGGCTTCAGAAGTAGAATTTAATGATTCATCACTTACATATAACACTCAGTGCTCATCACAAGTGCCCTCCTTAATACCCATCACCTATTTAGCTTTTGTTGGAAACCCAGGCTTAACTTTTTCTAGGAAGTCCCACTAATTATTCAGTACCTCAGCCCAGAATGAATTTGTATCCAGCTCTGGCAAGCTTTGTCTAGTTCTTTCATTCAGCACAGTGCTCTAAAAGATGGAACCCAAGGAACTCTCCCTTGTCACTGACAGAGCCTTTTGAGATATATATGGACATTTCCTTAGGGCATTTACGTAGACTTTTATTGAAACTGCTTGCAAACCCAGTCTTTTTTTCTTTGGGTGGAGGATAAAATTATATGATTTTTGTCCACTCATTTTATATTGTGTTGGAGCAGGGTAGTTTTTGTGACCTGCCATCCTCATCCATATCTGGCTTCTTCCCTTCTACTTTCCCTGAGGTTTATGGAATGAGGTTAAGTGTATTTCCTTATTTAATCACTCTTAGTGACATTTTGACAATTCCCTATCACCCTATCTTTTAATCAGATTGTTTGACATTGATGAGAATTAAGTAACAAATGTTCCACCTCTCCCTAGAAGTCCCTCATCCATATTTGTGGAAATCAGTAATTTATTCCTAATTTTGAGATGAACTACTAAAAAGCTATGCATCTATGCATCTTGAAGTGTATTCTAAAGTGTAGGATGAGTAGTGACTATTATAGCTTGAAAGAAAAAAAATTTTTTTAAAAATTTAAGATTTAACATTTTTTAAAAGAAGGATTTATCAATTATGAATTCACATCTGCAGTTACAGAGATAAACTCAACACTTAAAGTAAGGTTAATTTTACTTTTATTCGAATAGTTTGATGAAAGGAAAATAAATGCTGTGTGTTCCACTTAAACACATGCTTCAGAGCAATTGTTAATGTCTGTTCATTAGCACAGAGATGTGGATGATTTCCGATATATAATGCAAGACTTTGCCATCCAAAAAACTATCTTTTAGATTCACTAAACTCCAAAAAACCTTAGAGGAAACCTGTCCCGAAGTACTCATTTCAAAAATGACATAAACAGTGCCTAGAGAGCTAAGGGACATCTGAACACTCACTCATAGCTTGTCAGAGATGGAGTTGGAAATGTATATATA